>NC_056728.1:366378687-366536187 GCF_019279795.1 Protopterus annectens | reverse complement strand
GTGGAGGACATAGCTTGTTTTTTATGTCCTCAACTGTGCTGCGCTGTTTTCGGTGAAGTGCACTTACGCAAAAGTTCACTTTTGTTAAAGTGAACTTTCGCAGAAGTGAGGCTTCCTATTACAAGTCTGAAGTAGTGAACTTTCGTTCTTGTAATAGGAATCCATACATATATATATATATATATATATATATATATATATATATATGTGTGTGTGTGTGTGTGTGTGTGTGTGTGTGTGTGTGTGTGTGTGTGTGTGTGTGTGTGTGTATATATATATATATATATATATGTGAATATATATCTCCATCCACATTCATATCCACGTATATACATACATATATATATATATATATATATATAGAAAGTTTAATACATACACACACACACACACACACACATATATATATATATATATATATATATATATATATATATATATATATATAGATAGATAGATAGATAGATAGATAGTCCAAAAACAAAAATTCCAGCACTCCAAATCACATAAATGGTAAATCCAACTTCACATGAAAAAACTCGGACCCAAAACACTTAAATAAGTGAAAACCATTTAATGCAAATGGAATGAACATTCAAACAGCTCCATCACGCAACCATTAGGCTCAACTGAAAAAGCACAGATCGATGACCGATTTTGCCCCCTGGCATCATCAGTGTGCAATTACAAGCAATCATCACCCAACAAGTATTTTTATAGTCACCGTTAATTAATATATTCAGATATTAGCAAAGTATATACCAAAAAATATATGTAAAAAAGTAAATGATAATACACAATCAGTAATACATCTCAAATAAGAAAAATGTATACAAACTAAAAAATAAAAAATGAAAAACCAATGAAGAAAAAATTAAAAAATGAATGAATGAACAAAAAAATGAAAAAAATGGATCTAGAAACATAAAATCTATCACCAGTGGTCATTAAGCCCGGGTTTATACAAAGCTCCCAGTTTTACCATCCACAGTCTTTCTTTCTTATCCAAAATCTCATGTTTAGTTAGTTCATATAGTCTATGACCTTTGGCAACATCAATGCCTACAAAAAGTAATAAGGCCGAACTGTGTTCACATTGATGTTTATATAAAGCACTTCTTGAGCGTTTACAACTAATAGCCCTCAAATGTAAAGCAATCCAGCTCCTCAAATTTCTGGAGGTCCGTCCAACAAAAAAGGTGCAACATTGGCATACCACCTATATAGACTACCCATTCTGTGTGACATGTAATAAGATGTTAAATGTCAAAGACTTTAGAAATGTTAAGTGAAGTAAAGGATTTAGTTTGTGATATCACCTTACAATATACGCAATTGCCGCAGACATTGGAACCTGTTGGTAAATCTCTAGATACCCCATTCTTAGGCCAATCAATCTGTTTATACCAAGAAAAAATTCCCCAACGTTCCATCCCCGTCTATAACTATAGGAACATCTGGAGTCAAGAATTTGGTTAAAAAATGGGTCAGATTTCAGTACTTCCCAATAATTATCAATAACATTGCGTATCTTAAAGATGTTAGTTCCATAGTTAACAACAAATATAGCATTTTGATTTACCCTGACAGTATTTATACTTGAGTCCTCTGGAATCAATTGGACATCAGTGTGTTTCAAGAAATCATTCCTGGAGTAATTTACAGCCATCGATTTTTATATATATGTATATATCTATATATATCTATCTATCTATCTATCTATCTATATATATATATATATATATATATATATATATATATATATATATATATATATATATATATATATATATATATATGTGTGTGTGTGTGTATGTGTGTGTGTGTGTGTGTGTGTATGCAGAAATATACAGAAATATATGACAGCTACAAAGGCAGGCAATCAGTGGGACATGCTGCTGCACACTGGAATTCTATGTCTGGAAACTCACTCACTGGAAGTATCCCTTAAAATGGGGAACAATGACCTCTGTGCTGTAACAGAGACCTGGATAAAGGCTGCAGGAAGCACCCCTGCAGTACCATCCTATAATTAATTCCACAACTTTTGGCTGCAGAACCTGGACTGAAGCTCCAAAGGTGGTGGTATGTTCATATTCATAAAGGATACACACACCTCCAGAGTGGTAGACCAACATTATGCATTGCAGATCCTGCAGGCATAGCTGACATTGGGTAAGACAGTGGTTCAGGTTGTAGCCTGCGATAGGTCCCCATGCATGTCCCAAGAGCCAGACTCTATGTCCATAAACACCCTGGAGATTATTAGTGCCCAACCTAACACTATCATAGTTGACTTCAACTACCCCACCATTAAGTGGAAGAGCTACTCATGTACCGATGCACATGCCCATCACATAGACCTGGTCCTTCCTAACATGGGCGATTGTTGCTCTACACCAATAGTCAACATCTCACTTGTTATATCTGAACACAAAGTAACCACCTTTGGAAATCCACAGCCATCCTACCCCCACTGCACAGGTAACCACCAAGAAAAGTCTTTCCAAAGCTAAGTATGGCCATATTAAATCAGAGGTGGCTAACCTAATGACAGCCATGCAAATGGAGACTAGTTGCATGACAGCTGAATCAAACAACAATGCACTATAAACACATACACAAATGCATGGATACCGCCTTACCCAATACAACCAGGAACCTCACCTCCATAAAAAGGAAGCTGATTTGGTGGTCTCCTGCCGTAAAGAAACTGTACAACAGAAGGAAGGAACTGATATGGAATAAGGTGAAGTCCAAAGACAGGAAATAAACCCTTATCAGCCTCAATGAATAGTTGGGATCCCTCGTCTAATACTACAAAGTTAGCTGTGAGAACAGACTTGGAGCACATAGTAAAGACAACCACAATGTCTCATACAGTTATGTAAAGAATCACCATGGCAATGCCAAGAATTGTTCTGATCTACTAGACAATGGTACTTCCCATACTGAGCCAACAAATAATGCCAATATACTGGCTAGCATCTTGAGTGCAAACATTACCCCTCACTCCCCCCAAAGGACCAATCACACCAGTACATCACCAGGCACACAGTATTACTGCAGCACAAGTTACAACACCATTGTCCAAGGTGAAGAATACAGCTTCTATGGGACCAGAGAATATCCCTAGCTGTATTCTACATGAACTACAGAGTGACCTGTCACCTTACTGTGTGCCCTGTTCAAGCACTGCCTTTCCTCAGGCTTTGTCCCTAGTGAATTATGCACTGCAACAGTCACCCCTCTCCACAAACTAGGCGTAACTACAGACCCTGGGAAATACCACCCCTACTGCCTGACAAGTCTGTTATGCAAAAGCTATGGAATGCATCATCATGCACTTAATAAACAGGGATATGGGAATCTGCAGACTCAGGATCCCACACAGTTTGCCACTGTGAAGGGTAGGTAATACCTACTCATTTAACCTGGTCAACCTCTTGCTGACAGTCACCTGTGCTGTGGATGAAGGCAAGGTGACAGATACAACCTACATTTATCTGGCCAAAGTCTTTAATAACATTCCCCACTCACTAAGCTTGACATCAACCCCTATATCACAGAGGCACAAACACAGGGGTAGATTGGGCATACTGATGTCATGCATTGAGACAGCTGCATATGTCATTGGGTTTGTTGTAACATCCTTTATAAGGAATATGATGTCGGTAATACCAATAGATGTGAGTATTTACTGACTGCATTCCCCAGAGTCCACAACTGATTTACCAAGTACACCAACTCTCTGGTGAACACAGAAAACATGACAGGCAGACATGTGGCCAGTCTGTGGACAGTGTGCCAGTGGAGAGGTATGTCAGAGACATATCACTGTGAGTTGTGACATCACACACTAAATGCATGTCCACACAATCCCTGTCAATCTATCAATCCACCATGTGTATAACAGCACTGATGACATAGAATCTGTTCACAAATCTGGGGATATGTCCCCCATGTTGGTTGGTTGTTTCCACATGTCCTGTCCTGTGACATATTGCCACCCACTGTATGTGAATCTGTAGGCCACCAACTCTGTAATGTCCCTCACACAGGCAAGGAAATGGGGCAAGGCCCACATTAAGGAATGTCCCATATGTCGGAACTAGCAGCAGTGTCCAGGTCCACAGCAGAATACAATGTGGGCACCTACATAGTGGTATGGCTGTAGCAATACCTGACATCTGTACAGAGGACAGACAGAAAGTAGATAGCCAACAGGTTATGCATTAAAATGAATGTTTTGAAAGATACACGTTTGAAACTAAAATGTATGCCATTACTACATGACAGCAATCCTCAATGACATGTCCAAAGAACATAGTAATCTAGAGTTAATATCAACATATCAGATCAATATCCAACAGGAGATACATATAAAAAAACATCTCAAACACCTAGAACAAGATACTCAGTACTAAGAGTCCTGCTTTGCATGCAGATCTCCCTAAATATCTCACGCTCTCCCTCTATGTATGTTTCTATTCATATATATATATATATATATATATATATATATATATATATATATATATATATATATATATATATGTATACAGTTTACTATCAAATTTTTGAAAGTAACTCCACTGACTGCACTTTTGTCGAACACGGAAACTCACAAACCGTAATGTCAAACTCCAAAAGCCAACCTAGGAACAGGTTTTAATATGGGTCGAGATAAGGGAGAGGTTTGTATTTCAGCAATACCAGTGAACACCTATCTTGACCCATGTTAAAACCCATTCCTAGGTTGGCTTTTGGAGTTCGACATTAGCATTTTCGATTTTCTGGGTTCGACAAAAGTACAGTTGACCGAGTTACTTTCGAAAATTTGATAGTAAACCGTATATATATATATATATATATATATATATATATATATAAATAGAAACATACATAGAGAGAGAGCGTGAGATATTTAGGGAGATCTATACATGTGTACAACAATATACAGATATATTACCAATAAATACTGAGGTGTGTATATAGTTTTATATATATATATATATATATATATATATATATATATATATATATATATATATATATATCTACAGACACACACACACACACACACAAACATATATATATATATATATATATATATATATATATATATATGCACACACACACACACACACACACACACACACACACACACACACACATATATATATATATATATATATATATATATATATATATTGGTTGACACATGTATACATATATATATATATATATATTTATCTCTCTCTCTATATATATCTATATATATATATATATATATATATATATATATATATATATATATATATATATATACATTTCCCCAACACACAAAATACTGCTATGTGTATGAATGAAGCATTTGGATAAATGTATGTATATACATACACATACATATATACTTACAAACACACACACACACACACACACACACATATATATATATATATATATATATATATATATATATATATATATATATATATATATATATGTATTTTGGCCCCACGGCTTATATAAGCCTAGCCAGAAAGGTACCCTGGCTTTCACCACCCAAGAAAATTATTTTCCTGTGCCCTTGTCGAGCAGAGTCACAGAGTTGATCCCCGGGGTGAATTTCCTATTTCCCATCCAATAATCAAGATTTTTCTTGAAGAGTGCTAATGAGGAGCTATGTCTGATATAGACAGCTAATTTGTTCCAGAGTATGGGAAGTCTCTGGGACAGGAATCTATCCCTCCGTCATGTTCTGTTTATTGTAGTGACAAGGTTTAGGTCCCTAGAGCATGTAGCTCAGATGGACTGGGATTTCTTTAAGTGGAGCATGTCCAACAGCTTTGGGTTTGACATAGCTTTGTATGTTTGGCATAGATCGCCTCTTAGTAGGTGATATGCAACAGAGTAAAGCTGGAGTATTTTGAGATGGTCTGCATAGGGCATCTGTTTGAGGCTGGTAATCCTCTTTGTGAGGTATTTTTGTGGCCTTTCCAGTTGTTGTAGATGTCTTGTGAGGTACATACCAAAAGGGGCGTTGTACTCTATAATGGGTCTAATGAGTGATAAGTAGAGGGGAACAATGAGCTTTTTTTTCCCTGGATGTGAAATGTTTTGTGATGGTGTGCCATGTAGAATGAATTCCTGACTACTGTGGCAATGTGATTATCAAAGGAGAGACTACTGTCCACCTGTGTCTCAGTTTCTCTTTTCACACTTTCGGTGTTAAGTAGACTACCACCTATTGTATTCAACAAATCACTGAAGCTTCCACGATAAGCAGCAGATATATTTATTTAGTAAAACAAGCGCTTTCACGCACCTAACAAGTGCGCTTCATCAGGTTACTAGACTACCACCTATGTGATAGCTCATGGGTACAGAGTTTTTACCAAAGGGGATGACAATGCACTTTTTGGCATTGAGCTTGAGGTGATGGCTCTGACACCAGGCATCTGTCTCCATGAGGCCATTTTGTAGCATGTCCACATCTTTACGAGTTTCGATTATGGCTCCTAGTTTGCAGTCATCTGTGAACTTCACCAGCAAACAACCTGCAGTGTTAGCCTGTACTTCAGAAAAGTAGATACCAAACAGGAGAGGACCCAGGACTGAACCCTGTGGTACTCCACTTTTCACTGGTCTGAAGTCCGATTTGGAGTCTTCTCCTTTCACAGTGTGTTCTGTCAGTGAGCCAGTTGGCAACCATCTTGTGACATAGGGATTTATACCTTGTTTAGTGAGTTTATCTATAATTTCAGAGTGGGGGATGGTGTCAAAAGCCTTAGTGAGATCTAGATAGGCTGTTTGAATCACATTACCCTCGTCTACGGCCTTGGTGACTGCTTCAAAAAGTCTATCAAGTTTAGGAAACATGATCTGCCTTTTACAAACCCGAACTGGGTGGGGTCCAGAGTTTGGAGATTACCATTGTCTTTGTGTATAAGATCCATGATGATATGTTCCACAGCCTTGCAGACCAGGCTCATTACGCTAATGAGGCAGTAGTTCTCGGGGTCTGTGGTGGCTCTCCTTTTGTGGAGTGGGATAACCGTCGCTGTGAGCCATTCAGTGGGCACAAAGCCTGATGTGAGGCTATGATTGAACATGGTGCTTAGGTGGGGTGCCAGTTCATTCTGCAGTTCATGTAGAATGCATCCTGGGATGTTGTCAGGTCCCATGTATGCTGTGTTCTTGGCTTTGGAGAGTGTGGTTTTTACCTGTGCAGCCGTGATTATGGGAACTTTGCATTCTTCCGGTATAGAGATGGGCCTTTTAGGGGTTGAGAGGGGGGTAAAGTTAGCACTGAACCTATCTGCCAGGATGTTGGCAATATCAGTTGGTTCTGTATATTTATTGCCATTGTGCTGTAACTCAGAGCAGATCTGAGTGTTGCCATTGATATTCTTGACACAGCTATACAATGCTTTGTGGTTGTCTTTAGAATCAGTGGCAATTTTGTTTTCATAACTAGCTTTGGAGGACTTTATGAGGGATCACAGCTTCTTACTGAGGCTGACCAGGGAGTTCCTCCATTCATGGGATTTTTACTCTTTTTTGCAACAGTTTCTTTCTTTTGTTTGTTTATGGCAGGGGACCACCAGATTGGTTTCCTTTTTTTTGAGGATAGCATCTTGGTTCTGTTAAGGATAGCATGATCCATGCACTCATGTAAGGGCTTATAAAGTGCATTTGTGTAGGATTCAGCAGTCGTACCTCTATTGTCCATCTGCATGGGTGTTGTAAAGTTTGCCACTTCTGTCTTAAAAAGCATGAAGTTGGGTTTGGAGAAATTTTTTACAGTGGTTTCCCTAATGGGAGGTGGGAGCAGGATGTGGATGACTAGGGTGATTAGCTTGTGGTCAGATCTGACCAACGAGGAGTTGACCTCTTGTGTGGAACACTGATCGCCCATGTTGGTAATGACCAGGTCTAGGATACTGCTGCCCCTGGTGGGGGTGTGGATAAGTTGATCCAAGGCATTGGAATTTATGAATTCCAGAAAATGTTGAGCAAAAGAGTTGGTAATTGAGTAGTTTTCCCAGTTAATGGTGGGGTAGTTGAAATCACCCATTATTAGGGTGTTGGGTTGTACCCTAATATTTTCCAGTCTATCAAGAAATGAGGAGTGGGAATCCTGGGGCATGGTGGGGGATCTGTAGCAAGTTACAATATGGATTGCGGTCTTGTCCAGAGTTAGTTGCACTTGGATAATCTTGGATGCATTACGCTGAGCAACTAGACTGGAGGTGCGGATATCCTTAATGAATATGGACACGCCTCTGCCTTTAGTGTTTCGGTCCAGGTTAGGTGGCCGAAAGGTGTGGTATGAATTATAGCCTGATAATGCAGGTATGCTCTCTGGAGCCTTGAACCAGGTCTCTGTCACTGCACAGATGTTGATGTTCTCGATTTTAAGGCATGCCTTGAGTGAATGCATTTTGAGGTTTAGACTTCTAGCATTGAGTAGCATTACTCTCAGATTTTGCTTGCTTGTACCTGTTAACGTGGTGAATTTGTCATTTGAACCTTGCCTAAAAAAGGCACTATAGGGGTGGCAAGAGCCTTAGCCAGTATCTGGAATCCCAAGGGCGACAGGTGCAGGCCATCTCTGGCAAAGCATCGTGGTCTGTTGATCATGTCATCCCAGGCAGACAGATACTGGATCCCCTTAGAATGACACCAGAAACTTAGCCAATTGTTGAAGCTAATCATTTTGTCCTTGTACTGTGGTATTATTCTGGGTGATGGCAGGATGATACTCAGGGCTAGGATCATACCTGCCTGGGCTACAAGATTGGAGAGCTCCTCCATGTTTCTTTTCATGTAGTCCAGGAAGGTACATCTCAGGTCATTCACACCAACATGGACAATTAGAGTCATATTTGTACTTGTTGTGGAGTGACCTGAGTGAGTGCGTTATGTGGCGGATCCTGGCACCCAAGATGCAGCTGACAGTAACTTTCTCCTTGTTTACCTTGGTGAATGGAACATCAGTGTGCCTGACTATAGAGTCATCTTTGACTAGAATGTTGGTTACATTGTTATGCCTTGCAGACTGTGGTAAAGTGGCACTCTGAGTTTGTGGGTTATGTGTCATTTGGGTTGTGTCGGGGGGTGGAGTTTGCTTGTGTTTCTGCTTTGGAGGTCTCTGTTGCTTGAGCAGATTTTTATTGAGAGCCTCCGCGAATGTAGGTATGTGTTTTGTGTTTCTATGTGTGTGTTTTGGTGTTATAGGTTTTTAGGGGCTATGTGATGAGTGTGGTGTGGTGCAAGTGTTTACCTTCTCCTCTTGACTGTCTAGTCCAGTCTTGGATGAAGAGAACTTTGCTTCCAGTTTGGCTATATAAGTGCATCTCTACATACATAAGCATATACATATATATATATATATATATATATATATATATATATATATATATATATATATATATATATATATATATATATATCATCATCATCATCTTTCAGCTATTCCCGTTAGGGGTCGCCACAGTGGATCATCGTTTTCCATTTCTTCCTGTCCTCTGCATCTTGGTCTGTCACACCAACCACCTGCATGTCCTCTCTCACCACATCCATAAACCTTATCTTAGGCCTTCCTCTTTTCCGGTTACCTGGTAGCTTCATCCTTAGCATCCTTTTCCAATATACTCAGCATCTCTACTCAGCACATGTCCAAACCAACATAATCTTGCCTCTCTGGCTTTGTCTCCAAACCTTCCAACCTGGGCTGACGCTCTAATATACTTATTCCTAATCCTGTCCACCCTTGTCACATCCAGTGCAAATCTTAACATCTTTAACTCTGCCACATCCAGCTCTAACTCCTGCCTTTTTGTCAATGCCACTGTCTCCAACCCACATAACAGCTGGTTTTACTACCCTCTTGTAGACCTTCCCTTTCTCACTTCCTGGAACTCGTCTGTCACAAATCACTCATGACATTCTTCTCCACCCACTCCATTCTGCCTGTACTCTCTTCTTCACCTCTCTTCCACACACACCATTACTCTGAACTATTGATCCCAAGTATTTAAACTCATCCACCTTTGCCACCTCTACTCCTTGCATCCTGACCATTCCTCTATCCTCCCTCTCATTCACACACATATATTATGTCTTAGTCCTGCTGACCTTCATTCCTCTTCTATCTAGAGCATATCTCCATCTCTCCAGGGTCTGCTCCACCTGTTTCCTACTCTCACTACAGATCAAAATGTCATCTGCAAACATCATAGTCCACGGGGACTCCTGTCTGATCTCGTCTGTCAACCTGTCCATGACCATTGCAAATAAGAAAGGGCTCAGAGCTGATCCATGATGTAATCCCACCTCCACCTTAAACGCATCCGTCACACCCACCGCAGACCTCACCGCTGTCACACTACCCACCTACATATCCTGTACAACTCTTACATACTTCTCTGACACTCCCAACTTCCTTATACAATACCACAACTCCTCTCTAGGCACCCTGTCATATGCTTTCTCTAAGTCTACAAAAACACAATGCAACTCCTTCTGACCTCTGTATTTCTCCATCAACACTCTCAGAGCAAACATCACATCTGTAGTGCTCTTTCCCGACATGAAACCATACTGCTTATCACTTATCATCACGTCCCTTCTTAACCTAGCTTCCACTACTCTTTTCCATAACTTCATGCTGTGACTGATCAATTTAATCCCTCTGTAGTTACTACAACTCTGCACATCACCCTTATTCTTAAAAATCAGTACCAAAACACTCTTTCTCCATTCCTCAGGCATTCTCTCACTTTCCAAAATTTCATTAAATAATCTGGTTAAAAACTCCACTGCCATTTCACCTAAACACCTCCATGCTTCCACAGGTATGTCATCTGGACCAACAGCCTTTCCATTCTTCATCCTCCTCATAGTTATCCTTACGTCCTCCTTGCTAATCCACTGCACTTCATGATTCACTATCCGCACATCATCCAACCTTCTCTACCTCTCATTCTCTTCATTCATCAACCCCTCCAAGTACTCTTTCCATCTGCTCAACACACTCTCCTCTCTTGTGAGTATGTTTCCCTCATTATCCTTTATCACCTTTACCTGCTGCACATCTTTCCTAGCTTGGTCCCCCTGTCTAGCCAATCAGTACAGGTCCTTTTCTCCCTCCTTAGTGTCCAACCTTTCATACAACTCTTCATATACCTTATCCTTAGCCTTCACCACCTCTCTCTTTGCCATGCATCTCATCTCCTTATACTCCTATCTACTTTCTTCATCTCTCTGACAATCCCACTTCTTCTTTGCCAACCTCTTTCTCTGTATACTCTCCTGTACTTCCTCAATCCACCACCATTTCTCTTTGTCATCCTTCCTCTGTCCAGATGTCATACCAAGCACCTTTCTAGCCATCTCCCTTACTAGCTCTGCTGTAGTTACCCAGCTATTTGGTAACTCTTCACTGCCACCTAGTGCCTGTCTTAACCCTTCCCTGAATTCCATCTCACAATTACCCTTTTTCAATTTCCACCATTTGATCCTTGGTGCTGCCCTCACACTCCTCCTCCTCTTCTTGATCACCAACATCATCTTACAACCCACCATCTAATGCTGTCTAACTACACTTTCCCCAGTCACCACTTTACAGTCTCCAATCTCCTTCAACCTGGCCTATATACACACATTTGTATATATATATATATATATATATATATATATATATATATATATATATATATATATATGTGTGTGTGTGTGTGTGTGTGTGTGTGTGTGTGTGTGTGTGTGTGCATGTGTGTGCATGTGTGTGTATATATATATATATATATATATATATATATATATATATATTTATATGCATACATGTCCCAAAATGCCCATACACATATGCTGCTGATTGAGCACCCACAACTGGGGCATCATGCACAGTTGCATACAAAAGCAGCCATGACACTCACATCTGCCCCCCCTCCCCCACAGTCCACATAAATGAGAGAACAGTACACTGCTACAAAATCTTGATAGGCTATACACAATTTATTTATTTATTTATTTGCAGTTTTTTTACCAGGGAAGTCCACTCGGCCGAATTGACCCATTTTCAGTGGAGGCCCGGTGAGAAAAGCTCCAAGATGCATTATACAATTTAGATACAACTGATTGTTAACATTAAAGATAATATTATGTAGAATAGTTACTCATAAATGCATTAAATATCATGCATAGTTAACAAATTCATTAAGCTTGAAGGTAGGGATCATACAGTTTCATTTGAGGAAAACATATATGTGTTAGGTGTGGAAACAGTTTACATACAAACTTTTTATGAAAACGTAAATATGCTTTACATACACACATCAACAGTAGAATACTATTTAAAATATTTACAAGGTTGGGCTGTGTGAGGGTAGCTGTAGGAGCTGTTGAGAGCTTAGAGAGAAGCTATAGAAATTGTTGAGAGCTTAGATAGGCTCATAGGAAGATAGCTATGATAGTTGTTGAGCTTGGGAACCAAAGAGAGAACCCCCTTTGAGTTGGTTGGGTGAAGGCAGGTGTTTGAATAGTTGGGTTTTGAAGTTTTCTGAGTCTGGTATGGTTCTTAATGTGGAGGGAAGGGAATTCCATGTTATGCCCAGTGAGAAAGATAGGAGAAGTTGGCCAGCAGGACATTTAGGTTTATGAATAGTAATTAAGTTCTGATTTTTAGATCAGAAAGCTCTGTTGGGTGTATAAGGGAGAAGGATGTTAGTAGAGCGGGACATTTTGTTGGGTGAAATATGAGTCTATATGCAGTAGTGAGTTGGTGATAGTTTAGGTAGTTTGGGAGTTCAATCCAATTCATGGGTTGCAGGGTTAGGCAGTGATGGGTGGTATTTTCCGATATTGAGGCAAATTTAGAGATTTTGTTGTAGCAGTTTTCTAGTTTAGAGGTGATAGAGGAGGACAGGCTGGTTAAGAAAGGGGCTCCATATAATAAGGAAGGAAGAAGATAAGTCGAGGCCAGAGTTTGCCTGGTAGAGTTGGAGAGAAAGTGATTATTCTTATACAGCATAACTAGCTTTTGGTGGGTTTTCTTAATATTTTGTTGAATATGAATATCAAACTTGAGGTGTTCATTTACAGTAATGCCAAGTAGTTTGGCAGAGGGGGCCACTTCTATTGGTGAGTTGGTTTGACTATAGACTTTGAAGTTGTTTTTACCATAGGCGAGGATCTTTGTGGGAGGGAATAGTAGAATCTTCGATGTATTTGCATTGAGAGAGTGGTGGATTTGGCGCATCCATTTTTCAGTTGTTGATAAGGCAGTTTGGGTTTTAGTCAGCAATTCAGAGAGGTTTGAGGCAG
This sequence comes from Protopterus annectens, assembly GCF_019279795.1. Classification (NCBI taxonomy): domain Eukaryota; kingdom Metazoa; phylum Chordata; order Ceratodontiformes; family Protopteridae; genus Protopterus; species Protopterus annectens. The sequence goes on along the minus strand of NC_056728.1, from coordinate 366,522,852 downwards.
AGCAGACAAAGGTTGAATTGTCTGCGTATTGAATGATTTTAGCATCAGGAATAGCAGTGTGAAAGTTATTGATGAAGATGTTAAAAAGCATTGACCTAAGGATGGATCCCTGTGGTATGCCAGTTGGGGTAGGTAGGAAGGAAGAGATGTAGTTCTTCCATTTGACTGCCTGTGATCTGTCTGATAGATAGCTGGCGAACCAAGATAAAGCATTATGTGAGAAATTAAGGATTGAGAGATGACAGAGAAGATGCTTGTGGGAAACAGTACCAAAGGCATTAGACAGATTGTGTAAAACAGTAGAAACTAACTGTCCTGAATCGCGGGCTTGATTGACAGTTTCTAGGAAAAAGAGTAGAGCGGTTATTGTGCTATAGCCTGGATGGAAGCCGTGTTGGGTAGGAGTGAGAAGACTGTTTTGGGTCAGGAAAGCTATAAGTTGGAGGTGGATGCATTTTTCTAGGATTTTGGAGATTGGTGAGAGCAAAGCAATGGGGTAAAAGTTTGAGATGCTGGTATTTTTGCCTCCTTTATGAAGACGAAAATATAAGCTGAGTGCCAGAGTTTGGGGACATATGATTCTTTTATGGATTGGTTAATAATGATGCTGATTGGGAGAGCAATGCCATCAGCAGCACATTTTAGGAGGGAAGAGGGAATATTGTCGGGATCGTTAGAGCAAGGTTTAAGTTTGGACAAAAGTTTTTTTATAAAGTTAGTGGAGATGGGTTTGAATTCAAACAGTTGAGGTGAGTTAGAAGGGGAGAGTGTAGAGTAGTTGGGTTATTACTGGGAAATGTCTTGGTGAAGGTAGTAATAGTTTCTATGAAAAATTAGTTAAATTCAGAGCCTAGGTCGAGGTCAGATTTACTTGGGTCAGGACAGGGATTATTCTTGGATCCTGGATTGAGGAGTGAGTTTATTGTGTTCCAGAATTTTTGGAGTTTTTTATTGTTATTGGACTGAAGTTTGATATAGCAGGATTTTTTGTCATTGGTGATTAGTTGTTTTGCACAGTTGTGGAGCTGTTTATGTTGGAGCAAGGTATTGGTAAGTTTATTGTTTTGGTAAAGCTTCCATAGTTTGTTTCTGTGGTGCATAATCTGTTTTGTCTCTTTGGATAGCCAAGGAGCAGTTTTAGATGTTATCCTTTTGTTTCTTAGTTGGGCTAGTGAGTTTAAAGCATCAAGGAAGACAGAGGTGAAGTATCATATAGCCTTGTCAAGAGGAAGGGTGTTTAGAATTTGCCAGTTCATTTGTTTCAAAGTATTTGAGAAAGTAGTTGCGTTGAAGCTGCTGAGGTTACGAGTTTGAATGTATTGATGCTGGTGTTGGGAGGAACTAGTTGAGCGATGCATAAAGGCTGGGAGGTGGTCTCTAAAGGTATCAGGAATTGTGCCAGAATTGGTTATTTTATTTGGATCTGAGACTAGGATCCAATCTATAGTGGATCCGGAAGTGTTTATTTTGTTAGGTCGAGTGATGAAGAGGATTATTTGAGTGAAGTTATAGAGGTTAATGGATAGAGAGGGAGAGGGGCAATTGATTTTATTCCAGTTAATATTCACATCACCAAGGATATAGGTTTCATAGTTAATTTCAGTAAGAGACCCATAGGAGAATTGTTTTGAGTGTAGAGATATTGTTACCAGGTGAGATATATAGGGCAATGATGCAGATATTTTTATGTTTATTTAGTTTTAGAATTCCAGCAGTTAGTTCAGTGTTCTGGAATTGAGAAATTGGAATTTGGAAGGGAATTAAGGTAAGAAGGTTGGAGTAGACTAGGGCAGTGCCTCCACCTTTTTTAGTTAGTCGGTCATTTCTGAGACAAAGAAATCCTGGAGGCAGAATCTCAGAGTTGGAGATAAAGGGCTTGAGCCACATTTTGGAGATGGCTAATATATCTGGTTGGTTACAGCTTAACCAAGCTTGAAATTGGTGTACTTTGTTGTTTAGACGTTGTGCATTAATTGTAAAAATCTTTAGGGTGTTGAGATAGGAGGAAGAGAGTAAGGGATGAGTGTTGTTAATAAAGGATGTAGGACAAGGGTTAGGATGGATATCACCAGCTTGGGCTAGGTTGTTGAAGGAGATATCCTTTAGCCATATTGGTCTGCCAGGCATGAATTTAGGTAGATTGTAGATTGGAGCAGGTGACAGTGTCTTGACTTTAGAGGAGAAGAGTTTAGGGTGAAATAGGTGGAGAGGGTTGGGCTAAATGAGAGAAGAGGAGATAGAGTGGAAATGGAAGTAAGAGTGAGGGAGAAGGTGGGTTTGCATGGTAGTTGTCTTTGTAGGTGGTATTGGACAAGCATAGGTGGAATATGAGGTAGCATAGTATAAGTAAAGTAAGAACATAAAGAGGAGGCTGGGGGACTGGAGGGTGTGATAACTTGAGGAGAGCATGTTGGAGCAAAGAGAGAGTGGTATGAGTGGTTAGGAAAATAGAGAAGGCTATGAAGAAGAAAGGGTTTAAAAAGTGATGGAGGTATTCTAGATATTTAAGGAAAGAAGAGGGGGAATATAATTATTGGGTGGAGTACAGATTACAGAGTTTAAGAAGGATGGCTATAGGTGGGAGGAGTAATGAAGGGAAGCTGGTATTGGGTAATTAGGGTGAGAGGGTGGGGTAAGATATGAATAATGCTAGGAGTACTGGGGGGCGGGTGGTAATTGGGGGCAGGATAGGGGAGCAGAGTGAGCCCGTAGGGCGAACGGAGCGGGAAAGAACACTAGAGGTGAGTAGGGCAAAAAAGTATCAGGAAAGAGCAGTTTAAAGGCTGTAGTTGGAAGGTATGAGCTAAATATTTCCAGCCAGAAAATGAAGGCTGCCTTTACAGAGGGTGGTTTAGCAGGGTGGGAGAAGATATTTACAGTCTAAGGATAATAACTCACAACCATTTGTGAAAAAATAAAACTTGTTGGGATTATAAAGAATATCTAGGATTTATATTGGTAGATGCTGCCACCTAATGGTAGATGGAGATAGAAAACAGCAGGGATAGTTGGACCAGTCTTAGGTTAAATATATTCTAGGGTAGTGATAATGGGGGGAGAGGGCAAACGGTCTGCGTTAGGCTGCTAGAACGGATTCACTATACAATCTCGAAATACTGAAATGTCGAATTTCAGTATTTCGAGACTGAATAGTCGAAAAACCACATACACAAAAACCCACAATCACGAATACTACAATTGCGACCATTCACACACGCACACACACAAACCAGGACATAATCACACACACACATGCACCTACCTAACTAAACAAACATAACAACACACACAAACATACTTAACCTACCTATAAGCAGGGAGGCAAGCCCCCCTGCACCCCCACACTCCCCCTACTTATATATTCTAACTCCGAGGTCACAATAAACACACAAACACACAACAAACACCATGGCACACACTCACACACACACTAAAATCCCTACCCATTATCCTCAAACACACAACACTTACCTGAAACCCCAGATAAATCCACAAACCGCACCACATGTCATGAACATGACACCACGATAGCGGCGGATTCGACATTTACGGATTCGGCATATTGTAGTTTCAGTTAATTGCACTTTCCACTATTCGGTCTTGATGTACTGAATTTCGACATTTCAGTACGTCGAGACTGTCTAGTGTATCCACTAGAACACACACACGGAAGGGCAGACTAACTCTATAGATAGTACATCAAGTCTACATTTAATTAGTGATAAGCAACAAACATTTACACAATCTTGTTGGGGGGGTCTTCTCACTAGTATTTTTCTAAATAACAGGCAAGCTGGCCAATTCAGGGTGTCTTCAGGTGATGGTCGGAGGTATTCCTTTTGCTTTTAAAGCAGAGAGGGAGCACCAGGGATGGATTAGTGTAGAGGAGAGGGTGACAACACTGAGTTAGTTAATATTGCAGATGTAGAGGGGAAAGGTAGCAGGTAAGGGATGTTTAGAGAAGAAGGGATGGTGTAACAAAGCACAGTAGTAGAGAAGAGGCTATGGTTAGATGATGCTCGAGCAAGTATGTAGAGGAAGATTAGGTTTAGGAGATTAACAATGGAAAGCAGCAGACATTATGCAATGAATAATACAAGTTAAGCAATATAGGCTCCATTAAATAGAACAAAACATTTATTCAGCAGTTCAGCATACTATCATTGACCCTAGTCCACTTGAGAGGACAGGGTTATACAGCAGTAGAGCCAAATATAAGCAGCAGAAAGCAAGGGGTAAATGATAAAGAAATACTATAACATCTCTAAACAGTGCAATATATAGTGCTAAACTATGTTCATGCTGTGCAATAACTTGTGCTGAACAGTTTTCAAAACAATTTTCAGAACAATATAAAAGCCGTGTGGTGCAATTATAGAGAAAAACGGAAAAGAAAAATAGCTGCTAAGCCAGTAATTAAGCTAAAGGCTCTAGTAGGACCATTGATCCACCTTAAAAGAGAAATAAAGGCCTTCAACGATATACGTTCATTGGCATCCTTCTAACAGGACATCTGGAAAGTAGACTAGGCCAGCAAAGTGCAACAATCGAGCCCTGTATATTCAGACTAAAGTAATGCAGCTAGCGACAACATTAAAAGAGACCCACTCATCCCAAAAATCAGCTTTCAGCTGCTAAGCCAGTAATTAACCTAAGCAAAGGGCAAATGACACAGTACAAAGCAAGCAGTCAAACAGTACAGTACATAGGGCATAACGGTCCCCAAAACTTTGTAGAAGCTGTGAGGAGCCCTTATAGTTACAAATGGAAAATAAAATGGCTGCTAAACCTGATTTTTAAGTGGAAGGCTTGAAAGAGGAGTGTTATTCCACCTTAAGAGGCTATCCGGCATTCGGCGATGCACTTTGGTTGGCGTCCTTTTAACAGGACATCATTACACCAGGTTTCTGGTCATGTCAAGCCAGCAGTATTCAGTCAATCCACTTGTACCCATACTAAATTAATGCAGCATTAGTCAGTGTGGAAAAGAGCTCCACTCGTCCCAAAACCAGCTTGCAGAAGTCTAAAAACACATGTAGGTCACAGATAAATGAAGCCATCATCACGAGGCCAACAATAAACTTACAACACAGTTACAAAACTTGCACTGGAATGATAGCACAAGGCCGTCTATAACCCTAAAACACAGTTACAAGTAAAAACGTGGAGTTTAGTACAATAGTTGCTTAGAGGCTTGCAAATGATAGACAGATATGCTGAAAAGACCAACCGGGAGGTGAAAACAAGCAGCCGAAACTACAGGACCAGCCGAGAGGAGCTGTGGATGCTCAGAACAGGATTTAAAAATGACACCACAGTCCATGGGAGATATAAGAAAACTCCAGGAGGAAACTAGCTAAGGGGGAGGGGATAGGTGGAGGGAAGGTGATTGGACCAGAGGGGTAGAAGGTATGAGGGACTAAAGGGGTGGAAAATTGGTAAGAAGAAAAGTTCCAGGAAGGGGGAGGGTTTAACAGAGGTGAGTATGGCAGAAAAAGTATCAGCAAAGAGCAGTTTAAAAGCTGCAGTTGGAAGGTATGAGCTAAATATTTCCAGCCAGAAAATGAAGGTTGCCTTTACACAGGGTGATTTAGCAGGGGGAGGGGGGGGGGCGATATTTACAGTCTAAGGATATTAACTCACAACCAACTGTTTGTGAAAAAATAAAACTTGTTGGGATTATAAAGACTATCTAGGATTTATATTGGTAGATGCTGCCACCTAATGGTAGAAGGCGATAGCAAACAGCATAGATAGTTGGACCAGTCTTAGGTTTAAATATATTCTAGGGTAGTGATAACAGGAAGGAGAGAGGGCAAACGGTATGCGGTAGGCTGCTAGAATGCGCACATGGGAGGGCAGACTAACTTTATAAATAGTACATCAAGTATAAATTTAATTAGTGTTAAGCAACATACATTTACACAATCTTGTTGGGGAGGTGGGTCTTCTCAGTAGTATTTTTCAAAGTACCAGGCAAGCTGGCCAATTCAAGGTGTCTTCGGGTGATGGCCGGAGGTATTCCTTTTGCATTTAAAACAGGGAGGGAGCACCATCCGGGATGGATTAGTGTAGAGGAGAGGGAGACAACACTGAGTTAGTTAATATTGCAGATGTAGAGGGGAAGGTAGCAGGTAAGGGATGTTTAGAGAAGAAGGGAGGGTGTAACAAAGCACAGTAGTAGAGAGAGGCTATGTTTAGATTAGGCTCGAGCAAGTATGTAGAGGAAGATTAGGTTTAGGAGATTAACAATGGAAAGCAACAGACATTATACTATGAATAATACAACTTAGGCAATATAGGCTCCATTAAATAGAACAAAGCATTCATTCAGCAGGTCAGCATGCTATCATTGACCCTAGTCCACTTGAGAGGACAGGGTTATACAGCAGTAGAGCCATATATAAACAACAGCAAGCAAGGGGTAAATGATAAAGTAATACTATAAAATCTCTAAACAGTGCAATATATAGTGCTCAACAGATTAACACAGTAAACTACGATATGTTCATGCTGTGCAATAACTTGTGCTGAACAGTTTTCAAAACAGTTTTCAGAACAATACAAAAGCCGTGTGGTGCCCTTATAGAGACAAGCAGAAAAGAAAAATAGCTGCTAAGCCAGTAATTAAGCTAAAGGCTCTAGCAGGACCATTGATACACCTTAAAAGAGAAATAAAGGGCTTCAACGATATACGTTCATGGACGTCCTTTTAACAGGACATCTGGAGAGCAGACTAGGCCAGCAAAGTGCAACAGTCGAACCCTGTATACTCAGACTAAAGTAATGCAGCTGGCAACAACATAAAAAGAGACTCACTCATTGAAAAAGCAGCTTACAGCTGCTAAGCCGGTAATTAACCTAAGCAAAGAGCAAATGAAACAGTACAAAGCAAGCAAACAGTACAGTATATAGGGAAAAACATCCCCAAAACCATGTAAAAGCTGTGCAGAGCCCTTATAGTTACAAATGAAAAGAAAAATGGCTGCTAAACCTGATTTTAAGTGAAAGGCATGAAGGGGGATTGTTATTCCACCTTAAGAGGCTATCTGGCATTCAGCAATGCACTTTGGTTGGCATCCTTTTAACATGACATCATTACACCAGGTTTCTGGTAGTGACAAGCCAGCAGTATTCAATCAAGCCCCTTGTACCCATACTAAATTAATGCAGCATTAGTAAGTGTATAAAAGAGCCCCACTCATCCCAAAAACAGCTTGCAGAGGTCAAAAACACATGTAGGTCACAGATAAATGAAGCCATCAGCGTGAGGCCAACAATAACCTTACAACACAGTTAAAAACATTGCATTGGAGTGATAGCCATCAGCACAAGGCCATCTATAACCCTAAGACACAGTTACAAGTAAAAACATGGAGTTTAGTACAATAGTTGCTTAGAGGCTTGCAAATGATAGACAGATATGCTGAAAAGACCTACTGGGAGGCAAAAACAAGCAGCGTATACCACAGAACCAGCACAGAGGAGCTGTGCATGCTCAGGACAGGATTTAAAAATGACAGCACTGTCCATGGGAGATATAAGTAAACTCCTGGAGGAAACTAGCAATAGGGGAGGGGATAAGTGGAGGGAAGGTGGTTGGTCTAGAGTGGTAGAAGGTAGGAGGGACTAAAGGAGTGAAAAATTGGTAGGAAGAAAAGTTCCAGGAGGGGGGAGGGCTTAATAGATGTGAGTATTGCAGAAAAAGTATCAGCAAAGAGCAGTTTAAAGGCTGTAGTTGGAAGGTATGAGCTAAATATTTCCAGCCAGAAATTGAAGGCTGCCTTTACAGAGGGTGGTTTAGCAGGGAGGGAGAAGATATTTACAGTCTAAGGATGTTAACTCACAACCAACTGTTTGTGAAAATATAAAACTTGTTGGGATTATAAAGAATATCTAGGATTTATATTGGTAGATGCTGCCACCTAATGGTAGAAGGAGATAGCAAACAGCAGGGATAGTTGGACGAGTCTTTGGTTTAAATATTTTCTAGGGTAGTGGAAACAGGAGGGGGAGAGGGCAAACGGTCTGCGGTACACTGCTAGAACGTGCACACGGGAGGGCAGACTAACTCTATAGATAGTACATCAAGTCTACATTTAATTAGTGTTAAGCAACATACATTTACACAGTCTTGTTGGGGGTCTTCTCAGTAGTATTATTCTAAGTACCAGGCAAGCTGGCCAATTCAGGGTGTCTTCAGGTGATGGCTGGAGGTATTCCTTTTGCATTTAAAGCAGGGAGGGCGCACCCGGGATGGATTAATTTACACAATATTGTCGGGTGGTATTCTCAGTAGTATTTTTCTAAGTACCAGGCAAGCTGGCCAATTCAGGGTGTCTTCAGGTGATGGCAGGAGGTATTCCTTTTGTGTTTAAAGCAGGGAGGGAGCACCCAGGATGGATTATGGGAGGTGAAAATAAGCAGCCTAAACCACAGGACTAGCATGGATGCTCAGGACTTGGCCTGACATACAATAATCTCTTAGCAAAACAAATAAAATGTCTTAACATAGCAAAAAAAAATACAGACAGCCAGTTATTCACACATGTCTATTATACTCTGATGTCTTGGCCAAAGCCTTCAAGGAGTAAACATCACCAGAAATACATGCCTTAATCTCAATAAGCAATTAACAACTAATTATATAATTTAATACACAGCTTCCAATTACACTCCTCATTTAACTCCCTATGGGATAAAGTATCACAGTTAATATTAATACATTGAAATCTGTACATAACAATTGTCCTTTTATGAATGTTTCATCACACTGAGGAACAGATGTTTTCAAAAACAGTACCTTGAGACCCACTACTGCTCCAATGGCATAATTTATTTAAATGTACAGCTATAGAACTGACAGATTTCTTATCAGTAATATGTCTGACATGTTCTAACAGCCTAGTTTTTAAACATGTGTTACTCTCCACCACATAAAATATGTTACAAGGCCATCTAAGAACATTCTCTATACACCTACCTCTTGAAGGTACAGACTTCAACATGTTTCCCAGCCATTCCCCTCAGCAAGAATTACAGCACAAAATAATGATAGACCAGTATACCTATTCACCTACTACTGTATGACATCTGGACAAAGCCTGACATAATTGGTGGACAGAAGCCCAAATACACAGCCATACATTAAATATTGCTGTTATACACTGAGAAAGTTGCTGGTGTTACAGGGTTTGTTGTAAAAAATCTTTTCTGAGGGATACAAAGTAAAAAAAATAAATGGATGTTGCCATCTACATAATGCAGTCACCAGAGTTTGCCACTGATTTGCCAAAAACAACACCTGTTTGGGGAACAGCCCATACATAACAGGCTAACCTGTGGCCATTATGTGGATGGCCCTACAGTTGAGAGCTATGCAGAGAAGGAACTTTGTCAGACTGAAACCCATGCAGAAGTAGCATGTGCAGACAAACCTTGTTAAACTAGCAGTATTTCAAACATATAACAGCAATATTCACATTCTGCTCCTAAGTCTTGAACCTTCCCCGCCATTTAGTTGGCTTGTCTCCACAAGTCTTGTTGTAAGAGGTAGTAGCTCTCACAACTCCAGGATGTCTTCCTCAAAAGTAAGGGAAAGAGCCAACGCCAGATGGAGTACTCATTTATAAGAGTGTGTTGCCATGACATTGGCTATTGGAAGAACTACACAGCTGCTATGCATGCAGTTAGCAAGTGGGGAACCTCAATAGGTGCACAGGCTATCACCTTGACATGAGCATCACCCACAAAAGCCATGCTGCCACCTAATGAAACCAACTGTATCCCTGTAGTGCACAGAGAGAGAGAGAGAGAGAGAGAGAGAGAGAAATAAATGAAACATAAAACGGAAAAGAGAAGAAAGAAAGATAAGTGGAATGTGTAAGCAAGTAATTGGATGTAGTACATAGTCTGTAATAAAGGGAAATATGATTTGGAGGAATATATGTCCCAACAAGACATGCTGTATTAATGTTCTGCTAAACAGCTGCTATAGCCATAGCATCTGGGCCACTCTGCAGTGGGAGATATCACAGACATACCTCTCAACTGTACAGATCCTCACAGTATGTCCACATTTTACCATCATGTAGTTTTGTCTGTTCCTCCTGTGACCTGTACTTTTCTGGCAAATAGCTGAGGATTGAAGTCATCAGGTAATGACAAGCACTTGAGTTTAAGACTCCACATTCTTAAGAATATTCACTGCAATGCTAAATGTATCATTCTACAAACTTCCCATGTTTGTAACAGGTATATTTAAAGTCTGTCCCTATTTATCCCCCATCATTTTAGGCTTTGTCCAGATGTGTTGCTCTGAGAGGTTGCGAGGTAGGATCACAGCTCAGGTGCCTGACTCACCTGGGAAAGGACAGCTCATATATGATGACCGCAGGGGTGTCTGGCAAACAGTTGTGACTGTGCCAGTGCTAGGCCAGTTAATGGGATGTTTTCCATATCCATGTTACCTGTAATTATGAGTATGGCACATCTTTGCCTTGTAAAGCTAAAATACCTATAGGGGGCGTCATACCTCTCAACCTGGAATCATCAAAAATCTGGACAAGAACTATGAAAAATAGGTACAAATCTGTACGCTGATTAACATCTAATTTGCATGCATAATTATGTAACCCCACCCACTCCAATGGAATTGTGGGATACCAACTTTCAAACATAAACTGAAGAATAAACAACCAAAATATAGCACCAGATTCCAATGTCCAATTACCTGGCTATTTTGCCCCATTTACCATAAAACTAATGTGTGCATACTGCTTTACTTCATGATTTGGATTTTATTTTTACATTTTGCAGCACATCAATGCACAAACACTAACAGACATCTGATAAACAAAGCAATACTGTCTCACACAATGAAAACAGACTTGGCATTAAAACTTCTCTGCCCTTGAAACTCACATTCATTGAAACAGCATTGAAACCCACATCACATACAAAGAAAATGCATCTGGCCAGCGGTGGATAAAGATTACCTTTGGGCTGTTTTCAAATCATTGGCCCATTGCACACAAAACAAGAAACATACATGTGTTCTTTTCTTTGATACACCTTCCTAAGTTATATTCATTGTATAATGCAGCACACTTGTTAGAGTGCATTTTAAATTTATTGTTTGAATGAACATTTTTCCAGTAGGCTGTACTGTAGGCAATGAAAAAAAATGCATGAACCAGTAATTACAAAACTGCACAATTCAGAACATTTCTGTCATAAAAAAGTCTACTTCCACACCCAAACTATAAACAGAATAACAGAATAATAGTAGTGTAAGCCATAGGCATCTTGCACAGCTTCTCGCACTTATTGGGGGGGGGCAAAAGGTCAAAAACCAGGGACACATTTTAAACATTGCTTGTATAATTTTGGAAAGTTGCTGAAATAAAATGTGTTACCACCATGCATCTCACTGGTAAGTGTTGAACCAAGAACCCTATACACGAGGCTCACTGTAACATACCACTATGCTAAATCAGCAATAGGAAAACTGAAACTTAATGGCTACCATTTAGTGAATTCAGTTCTCATGTCTCCCCATAGTTCTCAACCTCTCAGCACAAAAAACCTGGACAAACAAAGCCAATAATGTGGGAATACAAATACAGTTCTCACTTCTCATAGTTCTCAACTCTTAAAACAAAAAAACTGGACAAACAACAAAGCCAATAATGGGGGAAAATAGAAATTCTGTTCTCACGTCTCACCATAGCTGTCAACTTTTAGCAGAAAACAATCTAGGCAACACTCAGAAATGGTGGTGGCTAGGGACTTTAGACAAAGGTACCCCTAGCCACCAGGTGTATTACTTTCTCTTATGTGCCTCATTCCATTCTCTTAGTGTTTGTAGTACTCCTCCTACATATCCCACCTTTCTCTAAACTTCTCAGGTGTTTTCTTTTAACATTGCTTTTACATATATTCTCCTGAGATTATCTCTGCTTGTTCACCAATGTTAAAAGAATACCTTTGTTATGAAGAAACATAGAAGAATGTTCATGTTTTATCAGACAGGTTGACCTACATAAAATCATCATATTAAAAGTACATAGGTATGAATTGCTTGAAATGAGGTAATTCTTTGCAATCAGCATTTAGTTGTTTGATATCAAAAGGTAAGCCAATACCTTTTACTCTTGTTTTCTTAATACTGTTTACCTTAAATCAATGAAACGTTCCAGTTATTATAAATTCAAGTGCACCCAAAGAGGGTCCAACAAAACAATAAAAAACATATAATTCGGACCACTGCACACGGACAAGATTCGTAGGTATTAAATCCTTTAATACAATTTACAGACTTAGCGCTTTCACCATAAACATATGGCATGATGCCATATGTTTATGGTGAAAGCGCTAAGTCTGTAAATTGTATTAAAGGATTTAATACCTACGAATCTTGTCCGTGTGCAGTGGTCCGAATTATATGTTTTTTATTGTTCCAGTTATTATCCTTGTCTAGTCTCTCTCTCTCTCTACCAGTCCTTCTGTAAATTTACCTTCAGCTATTATACTGACCAAAAACTAAAGTAAAACTAGGACATGAGCAGTGAAGAAATGGCAAATTATTTACAGAATACTGATTTCCAGATAACTCCCCTTAGACTGAACACAGACAAAACATAAAATACCGCTCTGTTTAAAGTTTGCGTAATGGCATATTCTTAAAAAAGGTATGTTAGGTAAACTACATATGCGTGAAAGTGTCTGGAGATAATTACTGTAGCAAAAAGTCATATTTGGTTGTGGATTATTGCAGGATTGACTTACTCATAGCATGATCGGGATCGACGGGATGGCAAAGCCCAAGGACAAAAATCTATATGGCAGGTAAGAACAAATCCAAACTAATCCACACAGCCACATCTCGCAGCCTGTCCCGAGTGTCTGCCAGCAGCTGCAAAGTAAAGTATATCTCGCATCCTGCCTTCTCGGCAACAGAGTGAAGAGCCAGCCTGTTCTAATTCCCACAGCCTGCCCATTTTCAGCAGTAGAGTAAAGTTCCAGCCTGTTCTAATTCCCGCAGGCCTACTACCCATTCTCGGCAGCAAAGTGAAGAAACTGAAGTCAAGTTCGAAATCTAAACTCCGCGCCTTCCTGCTGTATAAAACACAGCAACAAAACTTCAGTTTAATGCCCACCAGCCGGAAATAATGACGTGAGCTCCTTGAGCTCAATTCCGACTGGCTGGTAGCCCTTCTGGCGCTGACGTCATCGCGCACGTGATTACGTCAGCTCCAGCAGCGCGAAAATTGAAAAAAACTAATTTTCTCGGGAATCGTGGCACCCCTTCATTTGGACCCCAAAACTCAGTAAAAACCGAGTAATTCGGTATGGTTGGGAGGTATGGGGGGCGTGTGCATAGTAGAGTACTGTTGCAGACATGTGTTGAACTGCATGTGATATATTGAATTAATAACATTCAACTGTACTGTGTTTTTTCTGGACAATAAGCACATTTGTGTCTGATCTCTGTAGTCACATAAACACATACCTGTGTTATGTCAGCCAAACCATTGGCAGGTCTCTGAGAAATGGCATTGTAACATAATAGCCTACTTATGACTGGTGGACATCTTCCAGGTTATCAAAGTGATGTCAAACCCTACTGTGCAATCAACATACTAATGTATAGCACAGCTATATTAATACAGTATCAGAACTGATGTCCCTTTTGACACCCATTTATGTGTGCCATTGTCCAGACATACTGTGGTAACAGGTTTAGATGAATGATTGAGCAAGACTGTCAATGCAGTGTGCCATACTTACATTAAACAGAAATGTATACCAGGTATCCCCTGAGGACATGTATGTATGCATTTGTTCAGCTGGAAGGCACAAAACAAAACCCATTTGGTTTCAAGCAGTCAGGTAAATAGGTTGTGCATGTTGCACATGTGTGTAATATCAGTGTCAGTGCATACAACAGACATATATGTGTACAGCTACTGGTGGTTGTATTGCCCTGACACTGATGTGGGTACTGGAGTAGGCATGATTATCAGTTATTAATCAGAGAAGTGTCCATCTGTGTTATGACTCTCTGTCCATGCCTACCACTACCAGCTATATCAGCACCTATATACAGTGGATATCACAAGTGTACACACTCCTACTGGAATGCCAGGTTTGTGTGCTGTATGACCATCAGACCACAGAAGATCATTTCATGTTTTACATCTTGAATGTGACCTCTTACCTGTACAATTCCATTGAAATACAATCAAAGGTGTTTCTAGGAAGGTGAGAAACTACTGCCAAGTGAAGATGTGCCATGATGTTAGAGTCCAGACCAAGATGGATGACTGATGTAACAATCTCAAGAGGTCCATACACAAGTTTAAGTGTGTGTACACTCATTCAACTGGCTTATTGTACTGAGAATTATTTCCATATATTTTCAGAGACCAGATTGTTATGTTTTCAATTGAATTGTACAGGCTATGGGTCACACTACAGGTGGGAATTGTTATGAAATGAGTTATTGTGGTGTCATGTTCCAATTGCACAAATAACAGGCAGTGTATCAGGGGTGTGTACCCTTCATATCGACTGTAGCTATATGGACACAGCAGTACCTGACCTGTATACCCAGCCTCCACCAAGGTAAAGTAATCCCCTTTGGTGGACAGCAGCAATACACAAACCACATAATAGGTTGCTACATTGGCTGTACAGGGACACATAGGGCCAGGCAGCAACTTTGAAGCAATTCTACCTATATTTTAGCAAACAGGTAGGTTCGCAGGTGATGTCCTGTAGGGCTGACTATGACTATGAATTGGACATATCCACACCACCAAGGACAACTGGAACCATGTCTCCACATATGTTGAAAGTCTCAGATGAAACAACACAATTCACTCTGTACTGGGGGCAAAGAACACCTCATACACACATGCTGTGGATATAGGCAACCTACATCACACAGGTTAGGTGGGAACATTGCCACCCTGTCCACTCCAGTCATACATGGAGATATACACATCAACCACAATCCTCCCCTCAGCAATGGTGAGCATGTACATATTGCCTACTGATGGCAACAACAGCATATGTACATGGGACATAATAACATCAGTGTCTGCCTCCTACATGAACTGAGGCATGTGCTCAGAGCTCCTTCACACACCACAGTCAAACATAGACCAGCCAGCATACACACACCATCCACACGGAAAATGACCACTGTCAACCCTCCACACAGAAATGAATGGAGCATAAAGGATTTTGCAATCAAGTGTCCAACATTGGGGGAATAAGATAGTTTAGGGGCAGGAGTGTAATGCAAGCTGCTATAGCCATGATAGCTTGGAGGTTTCCGGTATAGTCTGGATTATTTGCAAGTAATATCCTCTGTTGATTTGCATTTTGACAATGGTATGAGGTCCTTTGACCATTTCCTGTTTATGTCTTCCAGGTAACATGCAGAGTGCTCACCTACCAGCATTCTCTGTTGGGAAAACAGACATCATCACCCAATATGTGATTGGACTTTATGCCCTGTCATGTGGACTGAGAGCAGAAGATGTGCAGGAGAGGACTGCCCTGTGGAACACTGTGGTCCACAGGGTAAATGATCCCGGCCTGCACAGCAGGACTTATATGCATGTGCAGCAACGGGCCACTGACCTCAAATGCCATGCCCATCAATGGGCTGCTGCTGTATCAAGGGACTGGCTAGCCACAGGTGGGGTCCCAGCCATCCAGCCCCCACTTACACCCAATAAGGAGCTCCTCGCCAAACTTGGGCCACACGCCGAATGCACAAGTCATGATGCTGAGGGAAGCATTGTGGAGGAGGATTGCACACAAACACACTGGATGAGGGGCGTGCAGGTAAGGGCCCAGTGGGGATCAGTACACTAATGTATCAGACATACATGTATCTGTATTGTATCTACACGCATGTGTCAGGTCTGATTGCAATGTTCAGTCCTGGGTCCTCTCCTGTTCTGGTATCTACTTCTCTAAACTACAGGCTAACACAGAAGGTCTTTGGCTAATGAAGTTCGCAGATGCCTGCAAACTAGGAGCCATAATCAAAACTCCTGATGATGTGGGCATCCTACAAAAGGGCCTCACTGAGACAGATGCCTGGTGTCAAAGCCATGGCCTCAAGCTCAATGCCTAAAAATGCATTGTCATCCCCTTTGGTAAAAACTCTGCACCCATGAACTACCACATAGGCGGTAGTCTACTTAACACCAAAAGTGTGACAAGGGACCTTGGGACATAGGTGGACAGTAGTCTTTCCTTTGATAATCACATCGCCACAGTAGTCAGGAAATCCTTCTACATGGCACACCTCCTCACAAAAGGTTTCTCATTCAGGAAAAAGAGATCATTGTTCCCCTCTATTCGTCACTCATTAGACCCACTATAGAGTACAACGCCCCTTTTGGTATGTACCTCACAAGACCTCTACAATAACTGGAAAGGCCGCAGAAATACCTCACAAAGAGGATTACCAGACTCAAACAGATGCCCTATGCAGACCGTCTCAAAAAACTCCAGCTTTACTCCGTTGCATATCGCCTACTCAGAGGTGATCTCTGCCTAACATGGAAAGCTATGTCAAACCCAGAGCTGTTGGACATGCTCCACTTAAAGAAATCCCAATCCCTCTGAGATACACGTTCTAGGGACCTAAACCTTGTCACGACAATAAACAGAACATGCTGGAGGGATAGATTCCTGTCCCGAGACTTCCCATACTCTGGAACAAACTACCTATCTATATCAAACAAAGCTCCTTATTAGCACTCTTCAAGAAAATTCTTGATGATTGGATGGGAAATAGGAAATTCACCCTGGGAATCACTTCTGTGGCTCTGCTCGACAGGAGCACAGGAAAATCATTTTCTTGGGTGGCGAAAGCCAGGGTACCATTTTGGCTAGGCTTATATAGGCCCTAGGACCAATAGCCTAGTACCGACCTATGAATCTATGAACCTATGCCTGGCAGCACCCAAAGCATGTGAAACGCATGCAATTTACCATGCACACAACTAACAGTAATAGCTATATTGTTTTATGTAAGAGCTATATTGCTTCTTGTGCATGTTCACTCGTGCTGAGGTTAACTGTACTGCATCACAGTGGTTACCACTGGGGCCTATCTGATGTGAATTCAACATTCCTGTAACATACCTCACAGCTTGTCAGTGTCAAGATGTCTGGACAGAGACCAGCAAATTGTGCTGGACAAATGGCCTAAGCTAAAGTCATTACTGGTATACAGTGGATATAAAATGTGTGTACACTCCTCTTAAGATGCAAGGTGTTCCTGTTACATACTAATTAAGACCACAATATGACAGTCCACACCTCTTCCAGCCTTTAATGCGACCCATAACAGGTAATGTTCACTTGTAAAACCAAGGATCTGTTCTCATGTATTGCACCTACAAAGCAGACCAACTGTGAGGGAGGCAGAGATCCGATCAGCATGATGTTTCAGTCAGGTATGATACCTCATGCTGACATATGTGTCAGTGCACTCACTGTGGCCTATTTGGCTATAATATCACATACATGGGCATTGTTAAGGCACACAGACCACTTCTGACCATGTATAGGTTTCAAACATGTGGATATTCCAGACACATCTGTACAGAGGTCTGTACAATGGTTTAACCTGCTGCATGTAAAACAGATGCTGTCACCACACTATATAAAGTAATGGCAGGGAGAAGTGGTCACCAGCCATGTATGATATACACATCAAAATGGTATAATCCACACATGATATGATCCTTACACACACAAACAGTTGGCAGCATTAGGATTAGAACTTCTGCTTATCTAGGTAGTCCTACTACAGTACTACACAGTTATCAAATGTGCCACAGAGTTTATACATTTCCACCTCTTCCAAAGGTACTTTTAAGGTGGATGACATCAACAGGTCTCCTAGATTGGAATGAAGGGAAGTGTAAAGGGTAGTACACAGTTCAAAAATGGAATGAGCCAGATAATACATGATTCACACATACATACACACTTGCCAGCATTAGGATTAGAACTCCTGTATATCTAGGTACTCCTACTATAGTGCTACCAGTTATTAGACACACCACAGAGCTTATACATTTCCACCTTTTCCACGGGTACTTCTAAGGTAGATGACATCAACAGGTCTATTAAATTGGAGTGAAGGGAAGTGTAAAGGGTAGTACACGGGTCAAAAATGGAATGAGCCAGACAGTACATGATTCACACTCACATTTGCCAGCATTAGGACTAGAACTCCTGCCAATTTAGGTAGTCCTACTATAATACTGCATAGTTATTAAATGTGCCACAGAGGTAATACATTTCCATTTCTTCCAAAGGTACTTCTAAGGTGGATGACATCAACAGGTCTACTAAATTGGAGTGAAGGGAAGTGTAAAGGGTAGTATACAGGTAAAAAATGGCATGAGCCTGAGAGTTCATGATTCACAGGCACATGCACATGCCACTATTGAGATTAGAACTCCTGCTTTTCTAGGTATTTTTACTACAGTGCTATGCAGTTACCACACACTCTACAGAGTTTACTGAATTTTCACCTGGCCAAAGCTTCTGATAGCTGCACAGCTGTGGTGAAGTATTACAGGTGGCAGACAGTCTGCCTTCTGTTCCACCAGTATATCATGCTAGTTTTTTCTGTCTTGCATTTCAACTAGAATTATGGCTTGGCACCTCACCAGGTTATTATAGCATGAATTGTTGCATACATGTGAGCCGTCAGCAGTACTCATTCATCACAGATGTTGTTCCAGTACTTACTAGTTATGTCCACCCCTCCTGGCATGTTTGAAAGGTGTTTATCTGTGCTGTCATCCATTAACCTGGTGCATATGTCCATTCTGGGGCACTGTTGCAACTGGTGCATGTACATAGACAACCCTCCCCTCTAAACTCCAAACACTCAGACCTGTGAGGGTTGCCCATATATCAAGCAATGTGAACATATGCACTCTCCAGCAAAGACTGGACTAGCAGGTCAAGAGGATAAGATCAACACCTGCACCACACCATGTGGAACACGTAGCTCATCATTACACCCACCTTGACAACCATGGCATACAGTGAAATGCCACACACCCACCTTTCCAAAGGCACTCAATGGACATCTACCCAAACAGCATAGACCAGCAAGGCAAACACTCACTCAGACACTACAACATGGCACATGCCGAGGGACACATATTTAACCTACACAATGTGCCCCCAACCTAAGCTCCTAAGGCTAACCAGCTTGCACAATACAGTGATCATTGGTAACTCAATACTGAGGCACACACATCCCACTCATTAGGTTGAGTATGGAGCAGATAACAGCCAAATATCAATCACATGCCAGCATCTAACACATGACACAGCCAGTCATGTCACTCCATAACAACTATGAGTATCAATCCATACCCATGTGAGTGTGAATGACTTGGGACACACACCCCTGAACTACATGACAGGAGACATGGTTTAACTCTCTGATTATGCAGTCCAGGCAGGTGTGACAGTAGCCCTTGGCAGTGTACCGCTGTCACCTAGAATAATGCTGCTGTACTATCAACAGATGGTTGAATGCAACATTGGCTTACATGGTATGTGCCAGTCTCAGGGGATCCAGGACCTCTATACCTGGGATGGCATGAGTGACAGAACCCAATTACTTGCCATGGATGTCCTACATCTGTCACTGCTTGGTTGCCAGGTACTGGCTACATATCTTTCCACCCCTATGGTGCCTTATTAGGCAGTATTCCTAATGTTATTACCACTGTAGCAGCTATGCATGTATGCAATCCGAGGGTCATGCTGCTCAACACTGGATATCTAACTGACAGGATGCAGTCACTCATAGCAGTTGTTGGAGTGGAGGGCCCATGTCTGCTGTAATGGAGAGGTGGTTCACAGCAGCAGACAGCAAACCTGCAGTATCAGGCTATGATGCATTCCACAGCTATCATTCCTCAAACATGGATGACACCTCCACAGGTGGTGTTGTCTCCATATTCATTATGGATAGGAACACCTCCAGAGTAGTATCTCATCATAATGCATTGGAGATACTTCAGTACAACTGCCTTAGGGTAATAGTGCAATCCAGACCATAGACTGCTATAGGTCCACATCTATGTCCTTAGACTGTCAATGCACATTCCTCAACACCCTGCTATCTCTTATGGTCTAATGCAATACTGACATAGTATGAGTCTTCAACTACCCCTCCATCACCTGAGGAATGTAGTTATTCACCATTACAGTCGCCAACACTTCTGGGATTCATCATTTCCATTGGCCTAGACCAGCTCAAGCTGACCCCTGGTAGATGATGCAATAACCTTGACCTGTGTTGATCACTTAAATATGGGACCGTTGCTCATCCCCAGATGTCAGTCCCTGCATGGTGAGATTCACACAGGCTGTAATCAACATGGAACTCAACATGTCAGCCACACCCCTGACAAAGATAAGCACTTGGCAAAAGCTCTCCAAAGCTGACTTTGCAGCCATAAAAACAGGGGTAGATGTCTTCAATGCACCCATGGCAATGGGATGTAGCTGCATGACTGTGGAATCATACACTTAGGCAATGTGCAAACAGGTACATGAATGCATGGTACTAGCCAGAGCCAACAGAACCCAGAAACTGTCCTCCAAACACCAGGAGACAATCTGATGGTCCCCTGCCACTACTAAAGTGTACATCAGGAAGAGGGCACTGTTGCATGGAATGGTGGTGTCCCATGACTGTTGAACTTCCTTATTAGCCTCAAACACACCTTTGCATCCCTCATGGAGTCCCCTACAGGCATCTATGTCAGCAGAGATGCAGCAGACACTGATGACAGTCACAACAGCCTTGACAGTTACATCAACAACTACCACAGCATTAAACACAAGTGCTGCAAGTTACTGTACAAAGATAATACTTATCCTGAGACAACAGATATCGGTCACAGTCTTGGCAACACATTCAGTGCCAGCTTAACCCCTCTCTTCCCTCACAAGTGAAGTGCTGAGTGAATGTGTTCTCACATGCTGTATCCCATTTCCATTCTTGGCATCTGTGTGTCACCAGGATGTGGCCCTGAAGCAAGATCACAGGGTATGGCAATATGGTGACACATCCACCATGTCATAGGCAGGGTACAGTATGCGCATGGTAATTCCCAGTCTATTACACAGTGATTGCATATGCCTCACAGATTATAGGGCTGTGGGTTGTACACAGGTACATGTTGAAGTTCATCTGTTGTAGAATGGTGAATGGTACATATTCTGGTTTGGACACACCTCCGATTGCTAATAATCACAGCCACAGGGTATATTCATCAACCGAATACACAGGGATTACTATTCACACTCACACACACACACACACACACACACACACACACACACACACACACACACACACACACACACACTTGTTAGTACTGAGATCCATAGGTTCATTGATTCATAGGTGTGTAGTAGGTGAATGGGCCTGAAGGCTTTAAAAGGCTCACAAAAGGGAATACCTTGGCATCAGGCCACATGACAATAGTACCCAGTGTTGCTCAGGAGTATAGTCAATGGAGTAGTCCCCAGGGGTGGGTATTGTATTTGCCATCCACTCATCCAGGTTTCAATTGTGGGTGGCCAGTGATGTGCACTGTTTCCCATGTATGTGATCTATATTCCATAACATGGACAGTGTCTGGGTTGTGCACATGTCCAACATGCATGTTCTTTGATATCTGGAAGTGTGCTTGAGGTCTCTGGGGATGTTGTGTGGACAGATTGGTATCTTCTGATATAACATTCCTAACCTCATTTGGTGAGACCTGGTTATGTAACTGAGGTAGTGATTGCACCTACATTGACAGTATGATACGGGTATTCAGTGGAGTTAGTGGCCTCTGTCCATACAGGGCATGTGTATAAGGCATGGTATTCCCTTTGTGGGGTACGTTTGCAGTCTCTACAGTTGTTGCAGGGGTCCAATGGGGAACATGGCAAAAGGGCCACTGTACACATTGACTGGGCTACTGAGGGGAAGGAACAGGTCACCATGTCCTTTTACTTGCTGGATAACACACAGTCAGGAGATGTAACACATCAAAGTAGTTTCTGATGTCAGTGGCACTGTTGTGGTCAACAGGCATGTAGTCCACTGCAATCACACAGTGGTTACTATCGGTGAGCAATATTCAGGGAACTACCAATATAGTGGTTGTTGCCTAGCCAAGTGTGTTTGTGTATGATATATGCATGGAGAGTGGTCTCTGGGTAATAGAATGGTTGCTTATATTGTTCAATAATCCATACTGTCACATTTAGGGTTGTGGATTGTCTACACCAACCTCTATGGTGTTTGACAACTGTTGGCCTTGTAATGTGGACATCGTGACATATACTAAGTCCTCCATATAATAATTTAGCAAAACCCACTCTGCAATGAATCCTGTTACTACACAATCATACCTGCCCCCACACAGAATATTGATGACCCACACTTGGCAGTATTGAGTTTCAAACCCCTACCAAGTTATGGTATTGTTACTACAGTGTACCATATTTATCACATGCACCACAGAGCTTCTAGGATGGATGTTGTCCCAAGGTACTTCTAAGGTGAGGAACATCACCAGCCCTTGCAAATACTGGCATTGATTGATGTAGTGGGTGAGAGATTCCAAAAAATATTTTACTCTACACACACATTTACATTTGCCAGGGGTGAGGTTCAAATTTCTACCTATCTTTTTGGATCACCATGGTTACGCATTTACCACATGCACCATTGACCTTACATGGTTTAGGGTTGCCAACAAGTACTTGTAAGGTGGATGATATCTGCAGGACTGCTAAGACCAGGCACTGAAATGTGTACTGGGTGTAAATGGGGCCAAAAACATGGAGGTACAGACACACATATGTACACACACAAACACTTGCCAAGGATGAGATTCAAACCCATTTCTATGTAGTTATTGCTATAGCATTGTTCCACATTTATTGCGTGCACCACAGAACTTGCATGTTGGAAAGTGGTGCAAAGATATCTTTGAAAATGAGTGACATCAGCAGCAGTGCTAAAGGAGGGGTAAGAGAAGTGTGAATGACCACAAAATCAGGTTTTTACAAGAATGCACACACCCTATTACACAAACACTCACATTTACACAATTGCCAAGATCAAGACTGGAATTCCTACCTAATTAGTTTGCTACACTATAGTATTACACAGTTATCACAAGCACCACAGAGCTTATATGTTGGAGAACTGTCCAAAGGTATATTTGAAGGTGAGTCACATCAGCAGCAGTGCTGAAGGAGAGGTACAGGAGATTTAGTGAGTGTGAATGGCCTCAACCACAGTCATCTAGAAACACACACTCACACACAACTTTACATTTGACAGGACTGACATTACATCTGCTACATGGATACCTATTTGTACTGTAGTGTTACACAGTTATCACAAGCACCACTGACACTATAGGGCTGAGGGCTAACCAAAGGTATTTTTACACTGAATAACATCAACACATCATGCGATATAGGCCAATGGGATGTGTAGTGGGTGGGAGAGGCCTTATAATGGGATTTTCTCTGTTGCTGTCTTTCTCTTCTCCATGCCTCTGTGTGTGTATGTTTGACATATTATATTTTGTTGGCCTTAGATATGTGTGTGTAGTCCTATACAATGTGTGTGTGTGTGTGTGAAGTATCAATGGCATACAATTTGGTGTGTGTGCACATACAGCTGCAAATAACCGATATCTGTAGTACACTGTGTTATGAGACATGGGCTTCATTTCTCTAGGTATAGGAGCATGCCCAGTGTGACCTTCTATATTGACTGTGTGCATCCATTCCAGGGAGTGTTGGACTCCATTTCAGGGGTTTTTTGTGCTACAGCTACACCTAGCAAACTGTTTCTGCAGGATATCTGTAGATAGGTTGGCCCTCTTCAAAAGGAACTTTGATGACTGGATGTGAGATAGGAAATACAGGGGTCCAGGGAAGTAAATATTGTGGGAAGAAATAGCCAGGGAATTGTTATGGCTAGGCTTGTATAGGCCCTAGGGCTGATAGCCTAGTACCATCCTATGAACCTATGAACTTATATGGGGACACAATGGGCTTAACATACAGGGGATACTGTAACTATTGCTTTCTGGGCTGCTTGTGTGACTTGTTTGTTTGTAGCATAGATATTCTGACATATGTACTGGTTTACACTGTGATGTGTCATGTCATCAACTACTAACAGTTATCATTCTTTGCTGACATTTATTTACTGGGAAATAGAAGATGAATGAAGCTGAGACCAATATTGTGAGGCATATAGACTACACATTTTGGCTCACTCCTGCCATTGTGGAGGGGTAGCTACAGACAATAGACTGCTGGTTCTGTGTAAATGGTGCAGCACCTTGTTAGTCTGCTGGCTGAGGTTCCCCACCTTGTGCTTTTCTCAACTTCACAGAATGGCCATATCCTGCTGGGGCCATACTTCTCAGCTGTACAGATACACCCAGGTTATCCAGAGGCAGTACTCATATTTCTGGTTAGTTTACCTTCACATTGTGGTTTACAAGCTGTTTTATGGCTATTCATTCATGGGTTTGCAGTCAGGAGTAGTATGGTCAGATATTAGACTTTCAGACTTCATACACTCCATGACAGCCATGCTTTTGCACCCCCCCTGTTATTCTACCCTCCACCTAACATTATGTCAGCAATATCTGGGCCTTTATCCCAGAAGTATGTATGACCTGATCCACAGTCCTTGCAGTAGGACATGGTGAGGTATGCTACTGGCATCTGTTAACATGGCCTTGCATTTGTTTTCTGTTTACTGTTAGGTTGTTAGTTTGTACCCCCTGACATTCCATACATTGGCACTATTGGTGAGGCATGGGGCTTTGCCTGAGGACTGTAGGCCATTTGAGAGTGCTGCAGGCTATCTGTTACTGCATTTCTACATGGGATTGTGGGGGGGGGGTGCACACCTGCAGACTTTAACATTCAAAATGACTGTACTGGTATTTAGGTTACTCTGTTGGCTTCCATTTCATATTGTATTGTGACCTATCATGCAGACAGGAGGCATATCAGTAGAGTACACATGTTAGATTTTAATAGCATATATTTCAGTTTCAGGCTTCTTACCCTTCAGAACTGGAATGCAACTGCCAGACCTGTTGTATTATGTCTGTGTAGGTCTGTTGGGGGACTGTTCATCATTACCATCATTTGGGGGCCTTAGCCCAGCCTTTTTTAATGGTCATCTACACCCGTCCAGCTGGGTGAGGCTGGTGGTGGATGTCTGACCCTCATTGACATCCATGTATGTGACCTATTGACACCCACAGTTCTTTGGGCCATCACATGTACTGCAGTGGGGGTCATCACCTTGTGTAGTGCTGCCTAGTATGTTGACACCGGTATTTGTTATGAATTTCCTGCTGTCCCTTATAGCTGTCTACTGCTTTCCCATTCAGCCACCCAATTCCCTTGCATGCTTACATCCATATCATACTTACAAGTATGAGAACATACTACTCCATTCAGTAATTCATAGGAAGAGTGACTTACCTTGTTGCTGGGCCAGTATTGAGGACAGTGCTGGAGGGCGGACTATGTTGGATGCACATAGTACACTCCCTGTACATGGTAAAGCTCATGTAGTGTCATGCCTGGCATCCCTTTTACTGTATGTGCAAGTCAGAGAGAGGTATAATTTCCTTGGTTTCTACAGTGTAAATGTGTGTGCTATACATTGCCTCTTTGCCAAGGCTTGGGCATACTGTGCATGCCTCCTTCTGCCTACAGGGGCAGGCTCAGGATGTTCCTCCTCCGAGTCCCTCTGTGCCTTTGTTGGCGTTGGCAATGGTAGAGGGCTGTGTGGCCCCCCTACCCCATGCTGTTCTTGCTGCAGCTGTTTACACAGGATTTTATTGTGTAGCATGGTACATACTATGAACATTTGTGTACATGTAGCTGGAAAGTACCGGATATGTCAAGGCAGCGGAACTATGACTTGAGCATCCCAAACACATGGTCTGCAATGATCATGGTTTGTGCGTTTGCCTCATTATGATGTTCTTGTTCAGGCATGTGTGCATTTCTGATGAGTATCATCAGCCATGGCTCCAGTGCATAGCCAGCATCCCCCACTAGATGGCCATATGGGATTCCCCCCTGGCAAACGGCAGATATAGCTGTGGGCAATGCCAGATGTGGAGGTCATGATAGCTTCCAGGGTTGCCAGCACACACATTCATGATAATGGCCTAGGCATCACACATGACCTGGTAGTTGATGGAGGGGAAGCCCTTGCGGTTTATGTAGACCCTGCCCCGCTCACCGGGTGGTGCTTTGATGTGGATGTGCATGCAGTCTATAGTACCAACTACCTCAGGGTATTCTGCTATACAGTGGAAGAGAAGCATACATGTGGTCAGTGCCTCATGGGTGGTGGGGAAATATATGTGCTCATTTCCATGCTGTGTCATGGCATTCAGGAACTGGTGGAGTACCCTGGATGCTGATGCTT
The DNA here is from genome assembly GCF_019279795.1 of Protopterus annectens. Lineage (NCBI taxonomy): Eukaryota > Metazoa > Chordata > Ceratodontiformes > Protopteridae > Protopterus > Protopterus annectens. The sequence continues at coordinate 366,496,280 of NC_056728.1, read as the reverse complement.
GTGAGACCCCCATGATATCCCCAATTAGTCTTTGGACGGTATCTGTGGCTACTATTCTTAAGCCTAGACATACCTTGGTATCCACTGGGATGGGTTTTCTTGTATTAGTTCTGTGTGTAAGGCATGGCCAGCACAGCTCAATGATTTGCTATAGAATATCCCTGTCCATCCTATAGTGCTTTATCTCCAGTTCATGTAGGCCCAGGTAGGTTACCCTTGGTCTTTACACTCTCCTTCTCCTCCTCACTGTGGTTTTGTTGTCAGTATTCTCCTCCTCACCACCCTCAGTATCTAGCGCATATTGGTGGAGTAAAACAGCAGCAGCCTCTAACATTTTTAGTTAGTTTTGCCAGTTAAAAATCCCCCATCTGTGTACACCGGTGGTGTAGAGTTTGTGGGAAAAAAACAGTCTGTAGGGTGTTTGCATAGTTTATATTAGTATGCTGGGCTGCTGCATGTGTAATTGGCTGATTCTGATACATTCCACCTGCCAGCTCTGCTAGATCTCCTTGATTGCCTTTCTAGAGCTGTTTCCCCTTCCCACTTCCTCCCTATTTAAGCCCCGAGGTGCGCTGTGCATACCCAGTGCTCAGATGTAAATAGTGCTGTCATTTACTCTTTTTTTTTTTTTTTTTTTTTTTGTTTAAATCCCGGTGCATGGCACGCACACCTGTTTAGGATATGTACACAGTGCTCAGACACATCTGACATACCCCCTTCCTTAGCTTTCCTTAGCAAAGGGCAGATATGGGCCACAGATCTCCAATGAGCTTACAGCAAGCGTGACACACCCACTCATGAAGTCATTCAGCTATTACACTTGCACTGTTGTATTGCTGCACCTACACGGTTAGATACAAGCTGACACTTTGAAGAAATCTGTGATTCAGTGTAACTCTCCATATTTGCATACCCCAGTGTGTATGTCCTTAGTTTCTGCACTTAGACGGACCCTTTTCCCGTGACAACCAGTGCTCCCTAGTATTGTTTACATTCTGCTTACCATTGACTATAATGGCAAAATGCAAAATTATCTTAAAATTGACTTTTCTCATATTTTTTTTTTATTTTCAGCAGAATCCCATTTGCCTGGCACTGCCCTAAGCTTAAACAGCCATGATCAGCCAAAAAAAAAAGCATAATTTTATTAGAAAATAAACTATTATTAATGTCAATGGCCTTATATTTGGCCATTGGCATGTGTGTTTGACTGTAATACATGCTTTCCATAAGCTGTCCTCCCTCCGTTTGCTTAGATGCAGAAATGTATTCAGTTACTAATTCTGACACTGTTCCTACATGGAGTCCAGACAGCTTTGTGGATCATTATATCACCTCATTTGCATAGTTTTTACCAGCAAATGAGGTGATTTGCATCCCGCATGACTTTCCGTGCAGGAACAGTGTAGGGCTGCTTGTGCACATGAAAACGGCACTTTCCTGGATTGTTCAGTGGCCATTTTCCATGCCAGAGCTCCTACACTGTTCCTGCATGGAAAATTCAGCTTGCTGAATCCTGGGGAATGTCTGTCTTGAGTGGAGATAAAATCTTACAATAATAGATCTTGGATGGCTGTTTCTATTGGATACAGAAGTTCTAGTTAAAGACCTGTGTGCCTTTTCTATCCCAAAGGATAGCGCTTCATGTAGGTTTAGGATTTTAGGAATACAAGAAGTCATGAAATTAATCGTATTGTCCCCCTCCATCTGCTCTGGGAGGGACATTGGGAGGGTGGCCTAATGGTTAAGGTGTTTGCCTTGCAAGCACAAGGTGCAGGGCTTGAGTCTCACAAGGGATAATTGGCTAGGCATAAAATGGCTCACAAGAGCAGTTAGCTTAGTACGAACCTATGAACCTATAGATTCTTATGTTGTTTCTCCTGGTTCTATTGTCAATGTCTTCTATCTTTTCAATGAGTCTGGTGTTTTCTTGAAGAAGAAAGTCTATGTTTTTCTCTCTTTCTGTTAGCCTGTAGTCTATATCTGTTACAGAATCTTCCAAAGCAGCAATCTGGGCACTTTGTTGTTTAATGACTTGATTTAATAAGGTTATTTGCTTTTTTCTTCATACAGTGTAAGAGTATTGGACCTTAGAAATGAGGTACTTTCTGAAGAAAACACAATTATTAAGCAAAGTTCTAAGTGCATTTGAAGCCTCTGAGTTGAATAGATGAAGTAATATAGTGATAACCCACAGCTGAGTATGCGTAATGCTGGATTTACCCATGGTTGACGTGGTTTGGTCACAAATGCAAAGCCCAAGTGACCAAACAAAGCCAACTGTAGGTAAATTCAGCATCACCAACACCCAGATATGGGTTGTTGCTATTATACAATGACATTATTTAAGAAAAATGTTGCTTACTTTTCTTAAATAATGTCCTTGTATAATAGTGTCATGATGCTCTTTCATGTTTTCCCCTGGTATCCTGGGCTGTCCTGATGTACTGCAGATGTATATAAGACTTACATTCTCATGCTTATGCAGTACATCAGTGCTGTGCAAAGGAAGCAATTGAAAAAAGATCTCTGTTGCATTTTTTTGTTAATTAAAACAGTGACATCTGGAGAGTTCAAACTAATGGGAGAGAAAAAATTTAAGGATAACCAGGTACTTTTTTCTAGTTTTGTATAATGCCTGATTATCCTTGTATTTGCCTCTGCCCATCTCTCTTGTGCATTTTTTATTTATTTAATATTTTGTTTACTGGGAAAGTCCGAGTGGGACAGAGCCCATTTTCAGCTGAGGCCCGGGGAGAAAAGGTCCAGATACATGTCTTTGGAATGTGTAAGGAAACAGGACCACCCTGAGGAAACCCATGCAAACAAAGGGAGGACATGCAGACTGCACACAGAAGGCATGCCAATCAAGAATTGGACCAGAGAACCTCTTGTTGTGAGGCAAAACCTCTAACCACTGCACCACCCATACACTATTGCACTGCCCATAAGTCACTGCACAGATTTAAATCTCCAGTTTTGGTAAGTTTATTTTTTAAAATAAAAAAATAAAAGGAAAGTAAAATTTTGATAGCATATATTAATGGAAGAAAGTCAGGGTGACCGGATTTTCTTCAATTGGTATATGCTCGATTTACAATGAGCATGCTGGTTGGGTTGACCAATCAGCATGCTCATTTTGGAATTTTAGTGGCCACTCATTGTATAATACTATATAAACACATTCACACAAATACACACACACACACACACACACACACACACACACACACAGTTTTTTCTCATTTAGCCAGGACAGGACCTGAACATGTGGAATGATAGTATATATTAATTTAAAATATGCTCATTCCTTCCTCTCCCTCAGAGATGTACAATGGATGCAGAGATGTACAATGGATGCAATGAGTTTATTTTTTTAATTTGTTCAAATTCCAGACCAGAAAGATAGTTACAAAGTCAGTTTTGGATGACATGCGTACATTCAGGTATTTTTTTTTCATATGCTGTAAACAAAAACATTGAAATGTTTGTTTAATGTTATTGTGCACAGTAAACAAAACAAACAAGCATTTCATGTCTAACTTAAAGCAGCTTTTCCTGTTGTGAAAATGTGAGTGCTGCGCTCATAGGTCAAGAAGAATGTATTGTGTGATTGACCCTGTAGTGCCTCACTATTTTATATTTGTGTTAACTGAATTTCTGAGTTTCTTTATAGGCTTTTTGATGACATTACTTTTAGTATAAATGATGCATTTGCTAGGAAGGAAGTAAAGGTAGCACCGAGGACTGTCACTTGCTAGCAGTAGTGGAAGAAGGGTGCGTTAGGTTACAATCCTTAGAAGGAAAACCAATCAGGAGGGGCAAGTTTGGGAAGAAGTCACAACCCCTTACTGAGATGGACTCAGAAAGGACTTTTGAACACACACAGGATGAGCTCTTACCTTTCTTTGGCTTACTAAAGGAAGTTAGAGGGTTAAGCTTTATTTTCTTAAAAAAAGAACTGTAGAGTTCTATGGAGTAATGCAAGGCATCATTAGAGAACTATACAGTGTCAATAAAGTGCTGCAGAGTGATTTTAAAGTTCTATTAGTGCTCAAATAAATATCTATAGAGTTTAAGTTATGATCTTAAAAATTATCATGGGCAATTGATCATATAGTTTATATTAAGAACTGTTGTGTTGATTTGGTTCATGTTGATAGGGATGTAAAATATGTTTTATTGTGGGGAAGTAAGGCACCACAGCCAGAAAATGAATCCCCATCAGAATATAGAAGTAGATATCTGTTAAGGTCAGCTCAGGGGTTAGAAGGATCTGAAGAAAAGTGTTCCAAATCTAAAATGAGTAGCTCCATTACACCTGCCATCTGAGATGGCATGCAAATTGAAACTAAACAAACCAGAAAGAGGGATTTTTAAGTCACTTTCTAAAAGGGTAATGTTATTTCCAGCTTTCTCCAACTTAGATATAAGTCCAAGGGATAACATACCATGTAAAAGTGGCAGTCCAGAGAAATTAGGACTTCATTATTTATTAGATGACATATTTGACTGGTCATGTCAGGGACAGTAAAAATGTAAAGAACAATGTACAATAGACTTATGGAAGGAAAAGAGCCCAGTAGATAAGCTTCCTGCATAGATTTGTAATTTTACTGAATGGAGAAGAAATAATAAAAATAAAAAAGAGTTTATAAAGAAAACATTTATTCCATACTTCCTACAAGTGTTCCTTTGAACCTTACAAAAAATGTATTCTCAGACACAACAGTGTCTACATTTATATAGAAAATTGTATGCAAAATAAGTTTGGCTCCATAAAGGGGGTAATAAATTGTCTTAGTGACATCCAGGTAATCTCAGGTACTGAAGTCAGATTCAATCATATTGCAGAAGAACTATGCAAACTAGATCCAAATAAAGCACAGGGATGAGACAGAATTAGTAATAATGGCCTGAGAACACGCCAACAAGAGCTTATAGTACCATTGCATCTATTATTTACTAGGTCATATAAATATGATACGATTCCTCAAGACTGAAGACATGCACTTATTAATCTTGCCTTTAAGGGAAAAGGGAGTGGGACAAACCCAGAGTAATACAGACTCTTAAGTCTACTTTCATGTTGTGGAAAATAATGGAGAAAGTAATATTAGTTAAGTTATTGTCAGAGCTGGAAAGTTTGGGACTTAAAACCATATATCAGAATGCATATGTTGAGAAGAGATTTGTTAGCACCTTTAATATGATGTTCTATAGAAATATAATAACAGCTGTGAATGAAAACTTGTGCTGTGATGTAATTTATGTAGATTTAACTTCAGCATTTGATAGGGTCATACATAAAACACATCAATAAATTAGAACAACTAGGTATTTATGTACTCTTGGTAAGATGGATAGCTGCATGGCTTACAAGTAGGACAAGGCAAGTATTGTGCATTAATTCCACAGGTGAAATTCTCGGTTACAGTCAGGGTGTCCCACCTGGTTCTGCTCTAGGCCCATACTTGTTTAGATTGTATCTTTCAGATCTATCTTTTTCATCTGAGGTGATCCACAGTCTGGATAGAGATGATGTGAAATTACGTAAACTGATTACAAGTGTTACAGATAGGGCATGTCTGCAAAAAAGAACTTGACTAAATTGACCATTTGGGGTGCAGGAGAATAATATGCTGATAAATTCATCAAGACTAAGCATATCAGATTTAGGAGACATAAATTAAAAGGTGAATATTTAATACAGCACACAGTAATTAAAACTGTAGATTCATTAAGGACCTGGGTATATGGGTAGATCCAGCATTGAGTGTTTCTAATCATATCAACCAATTGGTTAATGATAGTTAATGAACTATGGGTTGTATAAAAAGATTTATAAAGTTTAGGAAATCATAAATGTTGAAGGCATTGTTTGTTAGTCGCATTATTCCCAAACTTGATTAGGTAATAACAGCATGAAAACCTTATAAGAAAGCAAACATGAGTAAACCGGGAAAAGAATGGGTAATATACCAAGGGCATCCATGGATTTGAAAATGTAAGTTATTAATTATGAAAGACTAAAATATCTGAACTTGTACAGTGTATCATATATTAAGAAGAGACCTAATTCAATTATATAGGGCATTTAGAGACAACTACTTCTGGGAATTTCTGACATTATCATAAAAATTAGTAGAGACAACCTATATAGAACATTCTATAGGAATGAGAAATGCACTAATTGGTTCTGTGAGAGAGCAGCTGATGCATGAAATAGCTTACCGAATTACATTAAATAACGCATTAGTTTAGATATTTTCAAAAACAGACTGGACACTTATTATGAGAACAACCATTTTGGTATATTGGCAGGCTACAATGGTATTCATGCCTGCACTTGAAATATTTGTATGCATGTATGTACAAGAATCTGTAGAGTCTGTGGCAAGAAATGTACTAAATTACAAGACAGTGTAGAGGAATCAAGCATGTAAGGAATTAAAAGTGGAACTCAAGGAGAAATTTGACCAAAACAAAGGGTTACAAATCAAATTGATGCATCAAGATGAGGAAGTTAGAAAAAAAGTATTGTAAATTTAAATTAAAAAATTAGTTTAGGAATCATGAAAGTAAAGCATTTAAAACAGCTATACAAGAAGCTGTACATTTAGAGACATAAATAGGCCAAAGACATGACAATGAGCAAGGTGAGGCTGAAAAATAAAAACGGTTAACTGAAATTAAAAGTGTTTGACAAATAGCTGCAGTGTAGGGTAACCAGGTACCTGAGCTGCACTGAGATAAGACAGGAGAAATTCATATTGCAAAGTTCAGCCCTTACTGTAATGATTCTTGTTGTCATTTAACAATAAAGTATATGAGATCAACAGTCCCATGAAATGAGAAAACAGACACTAAGACAATTTGTCCTGTAGATAATGGTGTCATATATAGGTCTTTAACACCTCAGGAAATACAAGCAGCATTAGCATATATAAGAGGGAATTGGAATCTTTATAAGGAACCCTGGACAGAAAGGAGACACATGTTAGAAACCAATAGAAAATATTTTGGGGGGGGGGGGTCAAGAGAATATATGTGTTCAATTATTATTGCTATGATGCCAGAAGTAAAAGTAATAAAATAATTTGAAATATTTGGGAATGAAAGGCTTCATGGGATGAGACTGAAGAATTTCTAAAGGATATGGCTCCTAGATTATATTGGAATAAAATATGTATAAAGTTGGGGTGGGGGTTAGATTAATATGTGCACAGATAATGGTCTTCATATAGGCTTTACAGTTGACATGATTGATATGATATGGACAACCTGCCTTTTTAGGAGCACTGATGGATATATCCTGTGGCATTGAACAGCAGTACTGGTCAGAGATCAGCCTTTAACTTATAATGATTTGTATAAAGTTTTGTTATCATTGAGGGAGATAAGGAAAAAGTTGTCAGTGAAATCAAAGGCTGAGGTGAAGACAGGTGAGGGAAAAAGTAGACTGCAACAATGAGGAATGGAAATGAATACAGGTTCAAAGGAAGATGTAAGAACTGCAATAAGAGGAGAATATGGCTAGAAAGTGGTGGAAAAAGGGTGGAGGAACAGCTGGACAAGGGTCCAATCAAAAAAAGAGACGAGAAGAAAAGGAATTGGAAAATAGTGAGTGAAGTACAAATGAGAAAGCAAAAGACAGAACCGGGCTATATCAGATATTCTTGCAGAAACTAAAAAATATTAAGAAGAGGATTACAAACCCAAGTCCTTTTTTCCAGGTAGGAATCTGCAGTCTCTGTGGCCTCCCTGATCAATGGCTCAGATGGGAGATCACACACTCAAATGAGGGTAGAAGGCCAACCAGACAATTAGTGAATTGATACAGGAGCAGCTGTGTTACTATTCAAAAACTATCTGGAAATAAATCCCTAAATTTACAGGGATAAGGATGAAAGATTTTTTTAAGTCCAAGTAAGTCACCCAGTGGGAACAAAAATAGGAGAGGACACATTTCAACATACATCAGGTCTTAGGTCCTCACCTGAAAAATATCATTGGTAGTGATGTATTAGAGTAAAAGGATTACCTTATACATTTATGCAACTTATTTATTATTTATGTAATTGATGAGGGGGCCTGTGAAATAAGTACTAGTTCTTTCTGAAGTCTTATGTACTTACAGTATTAAAGATGCAGGACATTATGACTTCATAAAAATATTAAAACATCTAATAAAGAATTGTCAGTGCTGATCAATCAGTATCAAGATATTTTTGCCAAACACGGAAATGATTGTGGAAAAGTTTCTGGTTTTACCCTTAAAGTAAACAAAAAGCCTGTAAAACATGTAAACAATACCCAATTAAAAAAGGGGTAAAGCAAGCAATTTTGAAATCAGTAGAGACCTTAGAAGCTCAGGGAATTTTGAGGCAAATTCATTAACCTGCTAACAGCCTGTATTGTCCTGTGGTCGTATGGCTCATTGCATAGAATTGAATAAAGCATTGTCTCAACAGTTCCCATTAGTAGGTAGTATGCCTGATCATATTGCCTACTTTCAGGAAAGCATGAACGTATTTTCCATCTTAGATGTGAGTGACGAATTCTGGAGTAGATCTCTTGATGAAGAGTCACAGTGGAAGTTTGCCTCTACAGTGACACAACAGCAATACACCTGGACTCACTTGGATAATAATTCTGCTGGGCTTTCACAACTCACTAACAGTTTTTCATAAGATGATGCAGAACATCCTTAGACCACTAAAGTGTATATGTTTTTAACCCAGTATGTGGATGATATTCTCACAGGTAAAGAAACAGAACAACAGTAATTGGAAGCATTGGAAGAAGCCTTACAGGCAATGAAACAAGCAGGATTAAAGATGAATCCAAAAAAAGGTCAGATGAGGAAGCCTTCTGTTAACTTTTTGGAAGTGAGTATAACAGAGCAGCATTAGTGAGGATAAAAAAAAAACTCATAAGACAGCTGCCACTTCTCATTACAGTTGCAGGGTTGAGACAAGTTTGAGGAATTTTTGGAATCTCAAGAGAGTGGATAGCAGAGTACAGTGATAAAACAAAACTGTTGACTGACATGCTCAAAGGGAATCAAAAGGGAGATGAACCTTTCAAATGGGATAATGATGCATTGATAGCTTTTTAAACATCAAAGAGGAGCTCATTGCTGACCTTGCATTAGGAGTTCCAGAAAGAGGAAAGTAGTTTACCATTCAGTTTGACCATAATAGGTTCATAAGTGGGTACCCGGCTAATGGCCCTGGAGCCTTTACAAGCCTAACCCAAAGAAGCGCCCTGGCATTGTGCCACCTGTTGTTATTTCCCAGTGCCTCTAGCAAGTAGAGCCACTGGAGTGATCTCCAGGGTGAACTTTCTATTTCCCATCCACTCATCAAGATTTTGCTTGAAGAGGGCTAGTGAGGTGCTCTGCTTGACATGTATGGGAAGTCTATTCCATAACATGGGCAGCCTCTGGGTTATGGACCTGTCCCTCCAGCATGTTCTGTTCATTGTGGTAATGAAAATGAGGTCTCTGGAGTGTGTGGTGTGGTGGAATTGGGATTTATTTAGATGTAGCATTTTTAACAGAGCTGGGTCAGATATGGCTTTGTAAGTCAATCAGAGATCACCTCTTAGTAGATGATATGATACAGAGAATAGCTGAGGTTTATCGAGTCTGTCCATGTAGGACAAGTGTTTAAGGCCTAGGATCCTCTTTGTTAGGTACTTTTGTGGCCTCTCCAGCTGTTGTAGGTGTCTAGTGAGGTACATGCAAAATGGGGCATTGTACTCTATGAGCAGTCTAATGTGGGAAGAGTAGAGATAAATGATGACCTCTTTCTTCCTGGATGCAAAACCCTTGGTAATGAAATGAGCCACATAGAAAGACTTACTGACCACAGTGGCAATGTGGTGGTTGAAGGAGAGGTTTCTGTCAACCTGTTTCCCCAGATCTCTTATAACACCTTCAATGTTTGGTGGGCTCTCACTGATGTGGTAATTAGTGGGAACTGAGTTTTTCCCAAAGGGGATGACGATGCATTTTTTTGGCATTAAGCTTAAGGCCATGGTTTTGACACCAGTCATTGGTCTCAGTGAGGTCTTTTTGTAGGATGTCTGCATCACTTGGGGAGTTAATAATGACTCCCAGCTTGCAGTCGTCTATGAATTTGGTTAGCCAGAGTCCCTCCGTGTTGGCCTGAACTTTTGAGAAGTTGATGCCAAACAGGAGAGGACCCAGGACTGATCCCTGTGGGGCTCCACTTTTGACTGGTCGGTAATCTGACTTGGAGTCCACTACTTTCACACTGTGGGTTCTATCTGTGAGACGCTTTGCAACCCACCTAACAATGTAGGGGTTGATGCCTAATTTGCTGAGTTTATTAATAATTTCTGAATGAGGAAGGGTATCAAATGCCTTGGCCAGATTGAGGTAGACTGCATGAACTGCCTTACCTTCATCCACCGCTCTGGTGACTGACTGAAAGAAGTCAACCAGGTTGAGTAGGCATGATCTACCTTTCACAAAAACAAATTGCATGGGATCTAGAGTTTGGAGATTCCCTATATCCTTGTTAATTAGGTCCATGATGATGCACTCCATAGCCTTACATGTCAGACTCGTCAGGCTAATGGGGTGATAATTTCCTGGGTCTGTAGTCACTCCTCCTTTATGGAGAGGGATGACTGTAGTAGTGCACCATTCGGTAGTGACAAAGCCTGAGATTTGGCTGTGAGTGAACAGAGCCACAGATGTGGTGCCAGTTCACTTTGTAATTCATGTAGAACATAACCAGGGATATTGTCGGGTCCTATGTAAGCTGTATTCTTGGCATTTGACAATGCAGCTTTAACCTGTGTTGCAGTAATGTTGCGTGCCTGGCATTCTTCTGGTATTGAGATTGGTACTTTGGGGGGGGGGGTAAAGATGGCACTGAATCTGCCGGCCAGTATGTTAGCAATATCTGTTGGCTCAGTATAGGAGGTACCATTGTTCAGTAACTCAGAGCAAATCTGGGTATTGTCATTGGGATTCTTGACATAACTATAGAAGGCTTTGTGGTTGTTTTTAGTGTCTGCCACAATTCTGCCTTTATAGCTGGCTTTGAAGGTTTTGATGAGGGATCTCAACTTTTTGTTGAGGCTAATAAGAGATTTTTTACAGTCTTGGACATCATCTTTTTCTGCAACAGTTTCTTCCTTCTGTTGTAGAGTTTATTAATGGCAAGGGACCACCAGACCAGGGGTGGCTCATGCTATAAGACTGCAGGACTGCAGCCCTCTTACCTAGAGAAAACAAAAGAAAAAACTGTGAAACAATAAAACAAAAACACGAGTCCCGACTCCTCTGCGCTGACACATTGGGGAACTCAGACTGCCTTTGTCTGCAGTCCAGATACAGACAAAGAGATACCCAGGAATCTGTGTGGTGATGACCGCACAGAACAGAGGAGCTGCTGACTGCTTCAGCTGCAGGCAAAACCAATGAGGACTGAGGGGTGAGCTCTCACAGGGATTTTACTGCTATGCAAGCTTTGTTCATGAAACAGGTAGGTGTGGAAATGGTCACTGGCTGGATACATGTGGATTATACTGCTGGACACATTTTTTACAGCAGGTGTGTGTGTAATGCCCCAGTTGCTATATACTGGTGGCTAGAGAGAACAAAGGGTGGTGGATAGAGACACTCAGGCTTGAACCCTGTATGCAGGTGGCAAGGACCTGAATTCCCTATCCACCGCCATTTCTAAAAAAAATTTGCAGATTTTTGCCTCATATTTGTTCTGTTCCTTATAAAATCTGTGGTTTCTGTATCTACATTTTTCCTTGCAAAGTCTATAGTGCAGTGGTGCACTGGTAGCATTGCTGCCTGACAGCTAAAGGTTCTCTGGTTTGATTCTTGGCTGGAGTGCTTTCTGTGTGGAGTCTGCATGTTTTCCCATCTTACAAACATGTGTTTGGAGTTCCTCCTCTGCTGAAAATTATATTTTGTTCCAAGTTAGACTAGTTTCCTGGTTAAATGTTTAAAAATAACAGGCATTTGAATTTCAGACTTTATATTCTTCAGAAAGTACATGGTAACACAAAACCGTTTATTCTAGCAGTTGTCTAAGTTTATAACATGGATATTTGAAATTTATCCCTATTTTTGGGACTGTATTTCCCCATTATTGGCTTTGTCCAGGTATTTTGTTCTAAGAGATTGACAGCTATGGTGAGAACTGAATTCACTAAATGGTAGCCATTTTAGTTTGTCTTCCTCACTTTCACAAAATAGCTGATTTGGCATAGTGGTATGTTTCTCTGACTGTTTTGCACAGGGTCCCCTGCGTTAAAGACGTGGCAGTGAAATATATGGTGGTAACACAGCATTTTATTATAGCAACTTTCCAACATTATACAAGTAATGTTTAAAATGTGTCCCTGGTTTTTGGGCTTTTGTCCTCCCCCCAATAAATTTCGTCTTTTTCCAGATTTCTTGTGCTGCAAAGTTCAGAGATACAACTGCATGTTGAGTAGATTTTACAAGGAGCTGAGAGCTGCAGGGGAACAAAACTTTAGTGCTGCTTATTCCAAATCTCATTGCATTGTTAATAGCACAACATCTAGTGTACTTGCTTTTGATGCAGAAGGCTGTGGGTTCTACTCCCACAGTAGATAGATGTATTGCTGATACTGTACTGTGTTGTAAAGAGGGTGGATGCTGCAGTCCTTTCTGGTGAAGATACCTAGAGTAGTAACTATGAACCTGTTATCAGTTTGCCATACAGTCCCTATTGCGGTATTACTAGCTTGTCATTTTTTTTAATGCATGCAACGTAGGCAATTTATTCCTCAAGGGCAACAGGCACTTTATTTGTAGATGAATAAACCATGACATATAAAGTTGTTTGCTGGCAGCAGCCTCTTCATTGTTACACATTTCTTTAATGTGAAATTATTTAGATGACTTTTACTTCTTCAGAGATTGTGCATATTTACTGATACTGGTGGACTGTAGAAGGTTGAGTAGACTTTTATGATAGAAATGTTCTGAATTGGGTAGTTTTGTCATTAGTGCATGTATTTTGTTTCATTGTTTACTGGAAAAATGTTCAAAACAATAAATTTAAAATGTCCTCTAACAACTGTACTGTATTGTACAAGGAATACAATTTAATACAATCGGGAAGGTGTATCAAAGAGCATGTGTATGTTTCGTGTTCAAGGGGCCTATGATTTGAAAACAGCCCAAAAGGGGCCTATGATTTGAAAACAGCCCAAAGTTAATCTTTATCTGCCACTGGCAAAATGTATTTTCTTTGAATGTGGGTTTCAATACTGTTTCAATGCATGTGAGTTTCAAGGGCAGAGAAGTTATAATGCTAAGTCTGTTTTCATTGTGAGACTGCATTGCTTTGTTTAGCAGGTATCTATTGGGGTTTGTGCTGTAAAAATGCAAAATAAAACTTTCAAATGAAATCCAAATCATCGCAGAAGTAAAGCAGTATGCACATCGCAGTGTTTATGGTAAATGGGGCAAAATAACCAAGGAATGGGACATTGGAATGGATGCAGGGAGGAGGCTCCAATCAACCATGATTTTGAGAGGGGAATGGCAGCAAACTCAGACAGCCCTGGTTGAACTATACCTCTCAGCGGTCCATATTTTTGCAGAATGAATAGATATTTGCTTCTTATTTTGGTTTGTTGCTCATAAAATGTGTGGTTTTCTGGCAAATCATTTAGGAATGAAGTCACTAAATGACAGACATTGAGTTTTATGTCATAACCTTCAGAAAAATGCATGCTAAAGCAAGACCTGTTATTCTATCAACTGTCTTAAGTTTATACAAGAGCAATTTTTAGTAGTGTTTGTATGTTCCCCGAATATATTTGGCCTTGTCCAGATTTCCTGCATTAACAGGTTGAGAGGTATGTGCAAATAAATTGCTTTATAGAATTAGGCATATCCAAACCTCTCAACTGTCCCTGATTTTGGCTCAAAATGTTGCTCTTCCCCTAATAATCCCTTTGCAAAATGGCAATTTTGGAAGAAAACATGGAGGGTTTACAATTAATAAATAACTGTAATAATCAGTTATAGATTACTTTTATTTCCGAAATGCATGTAGATTCTTTTATTTTGTCAGCTGCTCAAGTTAGCAGTACTAATATTAAAATGTGTCCCTTCTTTGACAGGTTTGCAGCTGTATTGTGTGGCTATTTTATATTTTTGCATCACATTTTTGGTAAATTTTTCATAAAATTGTGTTTTTTTGGCAAATTAGTGGCAAGTCATTAAAGACTGAAGTTAGAAAATAATGAAAGACATTTGAGTTTCAGATTTCGTACCTTTCAGAAAATTCATACTAATGCAAGACCTACTATTCTATTATCTTTCTAAGTTTATAAGAGCAATATTTAAAAAATGTCCTTATTTTTGGGCCTTTGTCCCACTTCTATGTATGGCTTTGTCCAGATTTCTTGCTCTGAGGTTGAGAGGTATGACAAATGTGTCAGTGCTTTAATGACCATCAGGTAAGCTTGTCTGATATTGTAAGATGCAAGTAAGTTTTAATAAGCAGTATTGCCAACATTGAAAGCCTTTCTGTTGTTGCCATGCAGAGAATACTTACATAACTACATAACGTATAAGCCTTGGGTATTGAAATGCATATGACAGTATTTGTAATAAAAGACAATATTACATTATGTTAAGCTCATTACAGGCTTTACCTGCAAACTAGACAGAATGCCAATCTATCATGTGTGGTCCATATCCTGTGCAGTAAACCTTTAAGCAATATATGTTGAACTTGTTTCTTGTTTGCTTTTCATTTTTACTTTGATAATGTTTTCCCCATGAAATAAGTAGATAGTTGTTGTCAGGCAGCAGGTCTTTTTTGGATAAGAAACATTTTTACAAGTGGGGGTATCACAGAGATTGCTACTTTCAGCATGTTACTTGGTACTTTACTAAAGCTGAATCTTCTTCTTCTTCTTTCGGCTGCTCCCGTTAGGGGTTGCCACAGCAGATCAAATGTTTCAATTTCTTCCTGTCCTCTGCATCTTGCTCTGTCACACCAACCACCTGCATGTCCTCTCTCACCACATCCATAAACCTTATCTTAGGCCTTCCTCTTTTCCTGTTACCTGGCAGCTTCATCCTTAGCATCTTTTTCCCAGAATATACTCTGCATCCCTCCTCAGCACATGTCCAAACCAATGTAATCTTGCCTCTCTGGCTTTGCCTCCAAACCTTCCAACCTGGGCTGACCCTCTAATATACTTATTCCTAATCCTGTCCATCCTTGTCACACCCAGTGCAAATCTTAACATCTTCATCTCTGCCACATCAAGCTCTGACTCCTGCCTTTTTGTCAATGTCACTGTCTCCAACTCATATAACATTAATAAAGCTGAATATAAATTATAATTAGAACTGGAGTGCAAGGAGAAGTGATTTGAGTTAAGTGCTGGTTGTTTTTCTTATACTTGATTTTGACTGGCATTCCAGTAATGTATTTAAAAAGTAATTTATTTTGTCATGCCTCACATCCTTTTTGTTTCCATATAGATATTAAGTAAGCTGTCATGCAGCCAATGGATTGAAATATTTTTTTCTACACTTAATTTTGTCTTGATTGGACTCTCATAATGATGGTTTGGTACCCAGGGCAGCATATTTAATTAAAGTTACAGTTTTTGTGGATTTGAGCATAGCTCCTCCCCTTTCTAGTTGACCACACCCATTCCCATTTACCCCACCCATTCAGCTGTCTCCTGCAGCCCCCCTTTGATTTGAAGTCACCAGCCACCACTGCACTAGACTGGCTTCCTTTATCTTGGAGGAGAGCATCTTGGTTCTGTTGGGTATGGCTAATTCCATGTATTTATGTACTTGTTCTTACAGTGCATTGGTGTATAATTCTGCAATCATGCATCTATTTTCCATTGGCATGGGTGCCGTGAAGTTGGCCACCTCTATTTTTAGGAGTCCAAAGTCAGCTTTGGAGAAGTTTTGCATGGTGGATACCTTTGCAGGAGGTGTGGCCGGGATGTGGAAATCCATGATGATAAGTTTGTGGTCAGATCTAAGCAGAGAGGAATTGACTATTGGTGTAGAGCATAATGAAAGACTATGATGGCCATTGTTTTACAGCAGAAAGGATTCTGATATTAGGCTTTGCGATATTATTCTTAGTTTCTGCTTCCAGTTGAAAAAGGGATAAAGGAGTGCAAAAATAAGCTATTGTTCATAAATGGTCTACAGAGGTAAGTCATCACTTAATCCACTGGTTTGCGATTGTGCTTCAAACAAAACATACTCCCATCATGTGCGTCAAGTGTTGCAAATCAAGATGGAGGAATTTGACTAGAAATTCCTCAAATTATGTTTTAACCAAAGCTTTTTTCCTATTTGGGAAACATATGAATGCCATGATATGGAAAATAAGGAACAGAACATGAGGGTTGGTACCCAAGTAATTGAGGGGGTTCGAAACTGATACACAAATTGGTCTAAATTCTTAAACTCAGAAAGAGCGTGTTTTGTAATAGGTTGAGCAATTTATAAACTTGAAAAGAACAAACAGAGAAAAAAAAGTCTCTCAGGGGAATGTTCAGCACAAAGAGTTGAATTATAAGCAATCAAACAGGCTTTGTTATTTCCTAGACCCCTAAACATTTACACAGGTAGTGAATATGTGGTCCAAATTTGTACTTTATCTGCCCCATCTGGGGAAGGAGAGGTTTGGTCACTGTAGATGGCAACCAGTGTGTCACAGGTCTATATCACGTAATCAAACATTTAATTCATCAAACCTTTATTTGTCAACCACTGTGATCAAATGGGGTCTAAATCATAAGCTTGAAAGCTTAAAAGAGTGAATGTTCTTTTATCAAGCTGTAAACATCAAAACCACTAAATAGTGAAGACACGGAACAGTGATTTTTTTCCCCCAGGGAAAACAATCACTGAGCTGTTTTTGGGACTTTGCCATTTCCTCCACTGTGGTGCGATCTCGGAGTAGATATATTTAAGTAGGGGGTATGGGATGCACAGCCCCCCACTTTATTTTGTGTTTGCATTTTTTTTTTTGTGGAGCAGCAATTTTGTTCCATGAAAAAAAATGCTGTTCCGTGTTTTTGCTATTTAGTGGTTTCGATGTTTACAGCTCGATAAAAGAGCATTTGCTCTTTTAAGCTTTTGAGCTTAAAATATAGACTCGAATGACATTTCAGCAAATGACAAAATCTTTCTCGGGGTAAGGGAGCACTTGGCCAACACCACAATGTTGTCCTTTTTTACACCATAGTATGATCTCAGAGTTGGTATATATAGTTGGGGGGGTCGAGGGGTGAAGGCCTCAAATTGGGTGGGTTTGATTTTGTGTTCTAGTGTGCCATTGGCCAAGTGATTCATTGCCCTGGGAAAGATTTCATTGTTTGCTGAAATGCTGTTTGACATATAGTGGTCGATGAAAAAAGGTTCAATGAATTAAATGTTCAATTGAGTGTTATAGACTTGTGCATAATCAGGATATATTGGAAGAAATCTGGGACTTAGTCAAAGTTAGTGTCAACAAGATAAAAACACATACTTAAAATGAAAAACATAGTCAAGCTAACACAGTGGTAGATCAGCTAGCAAAAGAAAGAGGACTCAATACTGAACAGATGTGTCCAGTATAAAAAAGCCCCACAATAATGGTTATGGCAAGTAAATGTAATCAAGCAAAAACAAATAAGCAAAATAGTGCAGAAAATGTTCAATAAGTGTAGGCATCAGATGGACTTACCCATATATTCTCTGCCCTTACATTGTATAGCTTACTGTTGTAGAAAACAATGTTTGGAATATGCACCTGAGGCAGAGAATAAATTAGGGGAAATCATGACATTGTGTGTGATGCTGTTGTATGCAGATTGACAGTGATGGTATCAGATGAAATTAGACCAATATTTGCCCAGAATTTGAGCAACAAGCTCACATGATTTTGAATGGAAAAACACATCATGCTCAGCAGTTAGGAAGCTTAGTAAAAACACATAGGAGAGAACCAAATGTTGTAGATGTCATTGGAATTGGGGATTTTGATATTAAGCAATGAAAGGAATGGACAGGGATTGTATTTCCAAAACTTTAGCAAGTAATCATAGAATTCAAGAGAGGTCTTTTATAAAGAGTAAAAATGATAAAAGCTGAATGGAGAATAGCATTGCTTGCACACTTGCATATTATCACAATTTCATAGGTCATCCAGGAAGAAGAAAACATATAACAGATTGTGAGCTGTAGGTTCAAATGGGAGCGAATGGCAGTTAATGTCCAGAATCAGGTTGATAGGTGTATCACCTGTGCAATGAGTAATATAGGAAAATATAGCAGTAGAAGCAATACAGACTTCCACAAGCTTTAGGACCATTGGAAAGGGTACAAGTAGACTTTGTAGGACCACTGTTAACCACTCCTGGCAGGTTTCAATTTATGCTCACTTTAATACAGGATGGATTGAAGCACACTCTACTAAAAAACAGAAGATGCAAAAACAGTAGTGAAAATAACGAGAGACAGAATAATTCCCACTTGGAGAGTGCCTTTGAAAATCCATAGTGCTGAGGGAATTCAATAAACTGGCAAGATGAAAGAAACATGTCAACTTGCGGAATTCCATAAAGGTTTCATACAGCTTAATGTCCCCAGAATTCACACTGAATTGTATGAACAAATTGTACTTTAAAAGAAGTACTAAGGAAATTAGGAATTTGGAAACCACTGGGCAAATTATTTACCCCAAATGTGATGAAAATGAGAAATTCTGCAGAGGACTCTGGGATAACCACTCATGAACTAAAGGTATTTTGATCTATGTACCTACAAGGAAAAGGGATTCCATATGGTGTACCACTTGAAGGTATAAAATTGTTGGACCAGGTTCAAAAGCACATTTCTTGGGCAAGAAGAAGGATTTAGGAAGCTGGGCAAGCCAACGGTATTGAGCTAAAGAAACAAAATGAAGTATGGGAACAGAGAGAAGTTCATTTGGAACGTGGGGATCTAATAATGGTCCACCAGTATCCAATACAAGCAAATGGTATTCAAAATGTATATGGCCCTATGTTATCATCAAAGTATGGCTAGATGCTATACTAGTACAGCCATATAACAATCAACCACCAGAAAGGTTAGATTCATAAGGATAATATTAAAAGACTATCATGGAAGGATGAGATCAAACAATAAGTTGCTGTTTGCATAAAATGTGAGACTCCATATCAGATTAAACTAAGAATAATGTGATTCTTCTTCTTTTTAGAAATCCTGAAGAATGTTCCAAAACATGAATACCCTCATCGTATCCCTTGTAGTCTTAACCATCTATCTAGGAATGAGCAAGATTATTTTTAATACTTATCTAATGTTTATGCAACCTTATACCAACACCTTTAATTCAAGGCTTTGTTGGACTTGCTCAATCATTCTAAAAGATGCTGCAAGTTGGATTCAGTTAAAACCTGTCTCATTTTCCAATACTTGGCAGACCTTAAGAGGGGAGACTGGATTAAAAAAACCTTACATAGAAAACAAAATCAAAACTAAGCCACCATTGTTAAGAGTGGTCCATAAAAATTTGACTGCTCTTGTGTGTATTCAAAGAGAACAAGGTAATAATAAATATTTTGTGGGAAACAACTTATGTATTCTCATTTATGTGATCAGTGGTGTTTCTATAGACTGTTATAGAACATTTTATAATTCTACATGTAAAAGGTGGATTGATTCATCTGGATTAAAACCCTTGTACAGTGTTGGAAATTATATTAAGAATTTGACAATGCCAGATCAGCCTGGTACATATTTTATTTGTAGAAAAAGAGCTTTTAAAAGGGTGGAGTATGTCAATGCTATTTAGGACATGTTTTTCCATCAGTTAGACATACTTCCACCTTGCCATCACATGAGATTATAAATGTTAGACAGAAAAGGTGAATAAATACAGCTAAAATGGAAGTAAGAGATGGTGTATTCACAGTAACCTCATTTTTCACATTCTGCGGGGTGAGAAAAGCCACCTGGGAGATCAGGAAACTTGAATTCCTTATGTAGGAATTCAGCAATTGACAAAACAAGAATACATATGACTGCTATGAGAACAGTAGTTTTGCAAAACCACGACATTAGATTTTGCTTTGGCTAAAAAAAGGTGGCACTTATGCTTTATTGAGAGTAGAATGCTGTACTTTAATTACAGATAATGAACCTGAAATTAAGAGCTATCTATCACTGAGCAGAGTGTACAAAAAAACCAATATATATATATATATATATATATATATATATATATATATATATATATATAGTATGAGACTTTGTTTTCTTGGATGGGAGATGCTGTCAATGGCTGTGGAGGGAAAATGCTTCACTCAGTCATGATGATTATTAGTGTTGTTCATCACAATTTTTATAGCTATTAAATATTGATTTGATTGCATGAAACAACATAAATCAAAATTTTAACTGTGGATCAAATGTATCAAATACAGGACATAGTGTGATTTATGAAATGTATAATATCTTCAGAATAATAAAAAATATGAATAATGTGTACCTGGATATAAAGAGGAATAGTAAATGTGAGTCTTTATGTTTGTTCAGGGGGAACTGTAACAACACTGGGCCTTAGAAATGAGGTACCTTCTGAAGAAAACCAAATTATTAAGTACTAGCTAGGTACAGTTAAAGCCCATGAGTTGAACAGATGAACTAATAATACAAACATGCATTCACATAAACACTCTCACACAGTTTTTCTCTCATTTAGCCAGAGTAGGGCTGAAGCTTGAGGAATGATAGTCTTGTCTCTCTAATATCTATATTAAATTAAAATATGCCCATCCTTTCATCTCACTCTAAGATATACAATGATCACAATGAGAGTTTTTTTTTTTGTATTTTGCTTAAATGTAACATCAGTAGGACAGCTACAAAATCAGTTTTGACTAATATGTGTACACTGTGGTGTTCTTTTTTTCATACACTGTAAACAAAACTATTGTAAAGTTTGTTTAATGTTAACTTAAGACAGAGGCATTTTTATGTACTATAGGCAAAAGTCTTTTGTATATGGTAAATAAAAGAATCTGTCATTTTTTACTGACAGTTTAAAACATGTGTTTCTGTGTACAGTAAGCAAAACAAGCACGCATGACATGTTTAACTTTAAGCAGTTTCTCCTGTTGAGAACATGTAAGTGCTAAGCTCAGAGATAGGCATGTCTGTATAATTACCTAAACAGGTCACAAACAACTAGATTATGACCAGGTAATTTCGATACCACATTTTAGCTTATAGAAATATAGGATATTTAGAGTTTTATTTGACCTTTGCATTACAATATCTTTGAATTACTACATGACTATATCCATTATGTTTTCTCAGTCTCATTTTATAAATTGAAACTGGAGATATGGATACTTAAAAAAGACCGGTACAAAGCCATGGGGTCCAACTGATAAGAAAGAACAGTATATGTGTTAACTATTTTCTAGAAGTCATCTGCTGCATGGATGTAGCCCAAAAATTATATTTTTTGTACTTACAGACTATCTGGTGACTTCTGAAGAAGCATGTTACTTAATTAACCAAAATATAAAAAAAACTATGACTGTCTGAAATTAAATGCAATCTGTGAATTTTGGATTGGCTACTAAATTCATATTCTGTGACTGACACTATACTGCCTCATTATTTCATATTTCTGCTAATTTAACTTCTGAGTTTCTTTATAGGTTCTTGATACTATTACTTTTCAATATATCATCTTGCATATTTGATCTTATTCATATACATATCCCTCTTAATCAAATCAAGATAATTCTCTACAACTTAAAAAAACTTTCACTCCTTATTTCTACAACCTTATTTATTTGATTTATATAAATATAAAGCTAAGTTTCAACTTTTTCCAACATTCCCTGTGTCAAGTTCATACACCAATTACATTAAAGATTACTACTGCATTTCTCCAGAACATTGTCATTGCAGCTTACCTTTCAGTACTGTCATTCTTATCCATTTACCATGTTCTCCTACAGCACTGTAAGATATTCAATACCAACAATTATACAAAACATAATCTCCCATACTGTTATAATTCATTTTCTTTCAAACCAACATGTATGCTCCCTCTAAAAGCAGCCATATATCTGCTGCCCCATAAAATGACACTGTAAAAAATAATTGTACAGCCACAGAAACTAAGATAGGAGCCTATGCAAAAATACTCACCTCAAAATATTACTATCCTTTTCTGTGGTTATATGGCATCTAAGCCTTGTTTCACTTCTCTCTGGCATCCCATTATTATAGCCCTACTAATAACTCAGTAATACACAACCTAGGAAATAACACAGACACTATGCCAACTCGTCAACTCACCACATGGATAAAAACATGACTACCTATACCAATTTCACCCAATATTACCACCCCATCCTCAAAACAGATGCTTCTATATAAGACTGGTAGTCTGTGATGATTAAATAAAAAATTATCAAGTGAATCACTGGATTTCCCAGATGATTTTAGATTTTCCACGCTAACTGAAACCTGGGTCAAACCATAGTCTTCCAATCTGCAACCACACTTTCCCCATTGCTAATGTATTTGTTTGGATAGGCTTGTCACTTTTATTCATGGGAGAAAGATAACATAGCCAAAAGCTTTATGTATTTATTTAGTTGTTATTTTTTTAATCAGGAAAGTCCAACTAGGTGGAAATCCCTTTTCATTGGAGTCCTGAGGATAAAAACTCTTGGCATAAAATTGTATTAAAAGCAATTATATGAAGTTTTGTTTACATGCAAGTGAAGACGCAGGTTGTCGAATGCATCTTTGTCGAACAGTAAAGTACGAAAAGGCAAAAGAGCAAAGTGGCTGTTTAGCGAATTCTTTCTCTGGGAAAGAATTTGTTTGGCTGCTTTTGCTACTTTGCCTTTTCAGCACTGTAGTGTGATCTTGGAGTTGGTATATTTAAGCAGGGGTGGTCGACCCCCACATTAAGTAATCTTTTACTGTTGTTTTTTTTTTTTTTTTTTCTGCTTCGGAAAAGAGATTGTTTTTCATTGGAAAATAATCGCTGTCTGAAGTTTCGACATTGTAAGCTTTCGCTTACATGGGGTCGATTATCTGTTGTTCACTCTTCTGAGCATGAGATATGATAATATAGACCCTTAAAGATAATATGAATAAATTATAGAAGTCAAATCATAGAGCAATCACACACTGTAGATGAATTTAGTCACCCACATACCTAGTAATTGATATTTTACATATAAATATCACACTGACCATATAATGACATAATATCTTCCCCATGTATCATTTTCATCCTTCTATAACCTACTGCATATACTCCTACAATTAGCCGATAAAAAGAAAAAAAATATCCTAATTCTGGGTGGCTTTAAAATCAGTTTTCATGGCTTTTACTCAGATCTGAACCTTACGCAACTGGTACAAGGACAAGTGAGACACAATTCATCCGCTAATAACAATACTCTACTTGGCCTCCTTCTCTCTAGCTAGCCAAATCCTATGCAATTTCTCACCATCTGTCCACCAAACATCAGTGATCATTGTGCTATCTAGTTTGAATAATACATTAAATGTTCAAAATCCACATTTTAAATAAACTGTATAACAAGTGCAAGACACCTCAAATCAAGTTTACCAAGTTATTAACCCAAAATGAATGGCTGTCTCTATCACCATACATTTGTTAATAAGACTATCACCCTCCTGAAAATGCTCTAACAAGCACTCAAAACAAATAACATCAAACATATAGGCTTTGTAAACTACATACCTCCCAATGAAGACTTATGAGCTCTATTGTCTAATCAAGGACAACAATCCTGCTTGGAAATCTTAGAAACAATCACAGTACTCTGTAAACATTTCTGGATACATCACACTAAGTAAACTAGACAAAAAGTTATCAGGTGACATAAATCCACCTACCTTTATAACAGGAAAACTATTACTTGATTCAAAATCAATGACTTCGCTGAATGCTCCAAAACAGGTAACCTGTCTCAATCCAAAGCCATAAATGACTGTGTTAAAGATTTCAGCAACATTTCCCTTTTTCACACCTAATACCTCCACACACCCTATTCTTCTTGAATGATACATCCTGTCATTTTTACTTCAGAAATATCAATAAAAGAAGCAACTAAATTAATTCAGTAGTTACCAACCATGGCCCTCCTCTCTCTAATAGATTGTACAATTTATTCATAAAAGCAGTAAGAAGAATCAACAGCTACACCCTGTGCCATCTTCTTACCCTACCTATGTAAAGCCAAAAATTATTAGAAGTGTGAAAAAAGACTATTATTACTACAATCACTAAATGCCGTAAGAGCACAAATCCATCTGATTTTCATCCAGTTTCCTCTCCGACTGCACTTTGGAACCTTACTAGCAAAAACAAATCACCATAAGTTCATTGAGTTTATTTACAAATGCAACATGTTTTAACATCATTGATATTGATTCCTAAAAAAGTAGATGCATACAGACTATTCTCCATATACTGCTTAACAGTTCATACCCCTCAACTGCCCAGATTTTTGCAGAATATCCAGATGCTTGCCTCATGGTATTGTTCTATTCTTCATAAAATATGTGGCTTTCTGACAAATCACTGAGAATGGAAGTCACTAAATAGTGGCACACATTTCAGTTTCAGACATATTCTGTTATTATCACAACTTTCTAAATTTATTAGAGTAATACTTTAAATCTGTCACTATTTGTGGACCTTTGTCCCCACATTATTTTAGTCTTCAAACATATTTTTGGACTAAGAGGTTAAAAGGTGTGCTTGACACCCAGCTTGCTAACACCAACAATGGCCAACTTACTGAAGCCCTTTATATTGATTTTACTAAAGACTTTTACCCTCCCTCTCACCTACATTACATTCTTCAGCTTTGTCCACTCCACTATACAATGCTCTGCAGTAGCTTAGTACCAGGAGCATCAATATGAATTACCATCGCACTGCATCCTCCCAAATAAACATTGCAACTGGCATGTCTATGGAGTCAGTCCTTGCATCTGTGCTCCTCAGTGTCTTCACTCACTCTCTTTCCTTGGACAGTGAGCTTTCCAACCTTATAATTTAGGGTTGTGATCTTGTCTACTTTAATTCCACTCCCAATGATGCAATCTATTCTATATAACCTCCAATCCATTCTCACCATAGCAATCTGATAAACAACACTTAACACTAAAAAATGATGTTCTTTGGTATGCCAAAAATACTAAGGAATACTGATTACACTCTAACATTCTCCCTAAAATGTAACAACCAAACTACCAAACACATTCATTACTATTCCTTCAAATATCTAGGTAGCACCCCTGATCACAGCACAAACTTGAACTTTAAGCTAAATAACATTAAGGCTAAAATTAATTCAGTTATACATGCTTCATTTTTGTGTCTTCCAAGAATGTATATTACTGTGTGACCCTAACCTCTGCCAACTGGATAACTATATAAGAACTTGTGGCTCTTCTCCTTCAGTCTTTCACTGCAGAACCCATAACAGTGACAGTCACTCTCCAATTCATCAGTGATGGTTAATTAAGAACACTTCATACCATCTCTGTTCCTCTGTTACCTTGGCCTGCCAGAAACTTAGCTGCAATAGCTCATTCTTTTCATTCTTGCACTCATCTTATGGGACTTATTAGCAGTAAACATCAGTAATGCACACATTATTTGATTTAGCAAACCTAAATAACTAATAAATAAATAGCCACACACTGAAGGAAGATACTATTTGTAGATTACATTCATAAATACATATATATTCCAAGGCCACTGATCCTTATTAGCATTTACACATTGCTGGTACTCAAACCTCCTTTCTCCAGGAGGGTCAGTCAGTCCCAGAGTAAATCTGAAAGTACCCATCCTGTTTACTCCAGAGGTGTGGGAAGTGCAGGGTAAAACCTGTCCCTCCACGATATTTCATTCATCTGTTAATGAAGATTTAGGCCCATGGTTCTAGTACTGGAGGAACCATTGGACTTGTGGAAATACAGAAGGTCCAGGACAACCATGTCTCTAATAGTGCAGAAAGTGAGGCAGACAATTCTCCTCAAAAGTCTGTAAGACACTGAATAAAGGGATAGAGCTTCCAGCATCTCTTGAAAGTGAATGGGGACTTAGACTTGTGATCTTTTAGGCTATGAAGCTTTGGGATACTTCTAATTGCTTGATATGTTTAGTGAGATGCATCCCAGAGAGGGCATTCTACTGAGTAATTGGTCTGATCAATGCTGAGCGTAAGGGAGTGATTATCTCTTTAGATCTTGAAGATATTCCTGTCACAATTAGCTGTGATAAATAAAATGATTTCCTGACAACTGTTGCCACATGATGGTCAAATGAGAGGGAAATTATCAGCCCAAGTTCCCAGGTCCCTGACTAGATTTTTGTATTTTAATAGTGACTGTCTATACATTATAATTAAGGGAGGGGGTGACTGCAAAAAGGGACAATACTGAACTTTCTACATTTAGGTTGAGCCCACTTTTAGTATATCAAAAGTTTACTAGGGAGAGTTTATTCTGAAGGGTTTGAGTGTCAGAGAGTAACTTAACAACAGCCCTCAATTTGCAGTTGTCTACAAACTTTCCTAGCCAGAAATCCTGACTCTATATGGAAAACTAAGTAGTAAAGGCCAAAAAGCAGAGGTCCCAAATGTGAAAGAGGGACTGTAACATGGAAAACAGCACAAAAGCATAACAGTTACATATCCATCTTTGTGGGGATGATACTGTAATAGGAAATACAGTGTCTTGGCATGGTGGTTAAATGTCAAGCTAAGGGGGGACTGAGACTCGTGCAGGAAACACAGTACAATACCATGACATTTCTTGTCTCATTAGCATTTAAAGTGGGATATCCTGTAACTTTGAGCCCTACCCATGTGAAACAGGAGTCCCCACCACAGGTAGCATCTGTCACGTGCAGTATCTCTAACTTTCATGCACATACAATATTGGAAAGGTGTGCTGACGGTGATTCCTGCCATAACTCCATGTCTTTCACTGACATGAGTACACCACTTAAAACCAATCAGCTGATGTTAATGTCAGTGATCAAGACAGAGCTAGCTGCTATAATCACCATCATACAGTTGATGAGTGCAGTCCATCATGTGTGTAATTATACACAGTACCTGCATGACCTGCAGGATGACTTGAGACACCACTATAGGAGACAGAGTAAAGGGACAGGGAACAGACAGTGCTGCCTAGAATATTTGTAGTCTATATAAGCATCCATGGTTCTGTCCATGAAGTAGATGGCAACTGACCCCATTCTGCATCTTGGTGCATGGCTGTGGGAAGGTCTGGAGTCAAGGGTGATGGTCACAGGCTAACTATACACAGATGAACACTGTTCCAGGGATTATATCATTGATACCTCTGACACAGCAGCCAATATGCCTAGTTAAGCCTGGTCTCACGGTCATGGTTGACATTTTTCCTCATGTTCATTCAGCCTCTGGATGCCTCAATGACCTACTCACTCCCTGTTATACAGTTCTGAACCATCACTATCCACAGACTATCATGCTTATCTGTGTCCATTGTTTGGCCAGTGGACACCATACATCTATTGGCTCCTAACATGACACACTACCTTAGGGTTTTTGTTCATACTTCTGGACTACTCTGGCCCTACCATGGAACAAATCAACCCACAAAACTCTAGGCCAACACAGTACACATGATTAAAGTTCACCATGTTGCACCTCACCCCAGAGGAATGTAATCCTTGACTTCCAAATTCTTGTCATATACCTGACTGGCTGTCACATCCATCTCCTACCTGCCATTTATAATGCCACTGATGACACCTGTCACTGTGGCCTACACAACTTGTGCAGTTCATGACTGTTTCCTGCCTACCCTCTAACCTCTGTGGATAGCATATTGTCTATGAATAATATATTGCCTGATGCAAAGCATAGCCAATCAATGCACTGCATTTCATAGCCTAGGTGTGTTAGGCATGAATCAGTTTTATCTTATGCGTCTTTATCACAGCCTATACTTGTGGAGCAGACAACACCTTCTTACAAATGTTGCTGTTTATTGGGCCCACCTCTGCCTCAATTGAGGTGTAGTTTTAGCTTGTTCCACCAATGATTATGCACATAATAAGGCTCCAGAGAGCACCCTTGCAATACCAGGCTACAACTCTTACCACACTTTTTGGCCACCAAACCAAGACTGAAACAGTAAAGGTTGAGGAGTGTCCATATTCACCAAGGATATTCACACCTCCAGGCTAGCTGCCCAACACAATGCATCTGGAATTCTCCAGGTGCAACTAACACTAGATAAGACTGCAATCCAAATTGTAGCTTGCTACAGATCCCCCAACATGCCCCAAGATTCTCACTACACCTTTCTAAACTTACTGGAAAATATTAAGATACAACCAAACACCCTAATACTGGGTGATTTCAACTACTCTGCCATTAACTGGGAAAACTACTTGGGTACCAACACCTGTTCCCAACGGTTCTTGGAATTCATAAATTCCAACGCCCTGGATCAGCTAATCCATTGTCCCACCAGGGGCTCCAATACCCTAGACCTGGTCATTTCCAACATGGGAGGTAGATGCTCTATACCAGTGGTCACCCCTTCATTGGTCAGGTCTGACCATAAGCAAATCACCCTTGACATCCACATCCCACCCCCACCCCCCAGTAAGGAAATCTCAGTAAAAAAACTTCTCCAAAGCCCTTCATGCTACTTAAGTCTGAAGTGACAAACTTCATGACACCCATGCAGATGGGAGCTGAAAGTTCGACTGCTGAATCCTACACTAAGGCACTGTATGAGCACATCCACTCGTGCATGAATTGTGCCATCCCAAATAGAATCAAGACTCTCTCCTCCAAAAAAAGAAAGCCAATCTGGTAGTCTCCTGCCATAAACAGGTGTATATTATAACATCAAAGTGTTAAAACTTCAAATGTTATAATATCAAACCCATTTGATCGAAACACCAGAAAATCGAACAGTCAGAATAGCAATTTTTTTCCCAGGGAAAAAATTCACTTTTCCAATAAACATACACAAAACACAAGCATACCAAAATAAATAATCCACACACATACACTTCACAAAACCCTACACTAAACCATGCATACACTATTAGCTATCCACTTACCTTAACCCAACCCTAACCCTAAGGTCCCTAACTATTGCACACTCACCTTATCTGCTCCCTAACCCTAAAGTCCCTATCGCACACTCACCTTACTCACTTTTTAACCCTAAGGTCCTTATTGCACACACACCTTTGTTTGCACACTTACCTTTACCCGGTCCGTAACCTTCACTCCACAGTCGAGGAAATAGTGAAGCTGCAGAAATGGCCCTTTGAATACTTTCCCTAGTAAAGTATTCAATATTCTGCAGCTTCACTATTTTCAGCATTCAGTGCATAGGGTTCGATATTATAACATTCGAAGTTTTAAGACTTCGATGTTATAATACAGACCCCGCCATAAACAAACTATACAACAGAAGAAAGAAACTGTTGCAGAAAAGAGGAAAATCCCAAGATGCAAAAAACTCCCTTACCAGCCTCAGTAAGAAGCTGAGACCCCTCATAAATTCCTCTAAAGCTAGTTACGAAAATAAAATTGCCAAATATTCCAAAGACATCCACAAGGCATTCTATACTTAGGTCAAAAATCTAAATGGCAATGCTCAGATATACTCTGAGCTACAACAGAATGGCATAACATATACTGATCCCAAGAATATTGCCAATATCCTGGCAGATCGATTTAGTGCCAACTTCTCCCCCCTCTCACACCCTAAAAGGCCCATCTCAATATCAAATGATTGTAAAAATTCCAGTAATCATGGCACACAGTTAGAAACCACACTCTCCAAAGCTAAGAATACAGCATCCATGGAACCAGATGACATCCTGGGATGTGTACTACATGGACTACAAAGTGAACTGGCACCTCACCTAAGTGTCATGTTTAATCATAACATCACCTAAGGCTTTGTGCCCACTGAGTGGTGCACAGCTACAGTTATCCCACTCTGCAAGGGGGGATCCTCCTTGGATCCTGGGAACTACCGTCCCATCAGTCTGACAAGTCTGATCTGCAAGGCCATGGAACACATTATCATGGAACTTATAAACAAAGACATTGGCAAACTTGAAACACTGGAACCCACCCAGTTTGGGTTCATGAAAGGCCGATCTTGTCTTCTCAACCTGATTGACTTCTTTGAGTCAGTCTCCAAAGCTGTAGACGAGGGTAAGGCAGTCCACATAGCCAATCTGGACCTCGCCAAGGCCTTCAACACCATCCCCCACTCTGGAATCATGGATAAACTTACTAATCTTGGCATAAATCCCTACATCACTTGATGGGTCGTCACCTGGCTTACTGACATAACCCAGACTGTAAAAGTAGCTGACTCCAAATCCAGCTCCAGACAAGTGACAAGTGGAGTACCTCAGGGTTCAGTCCTGGGACCGCTGTTGTTTGGCATCTACTTCTCTGAAGTACAGGCCAGCAGTAAGGGACTCTGGCTAACAAAGTTTGCAGATGACTGCAAACAGGGAGTCATTATTGAATCCCCAAATGATGTGGATATTCTACAAAAGGGCCTTACAGAAACAGATGCTTGGTGCCAGAGCCATAGGCTCAAGCTTAATGCCAAGAAATGTATAGTTATCCCCTTTTGGAAAAAACATGTACCCATGAATTACCACAGAGGTGGCAGTACACTAAACACTGAAAGTGTGATGAGAGACTTAGGGACACAGGTGCACAGTGGTCTCACCTTCAATAACCACATCAACACAACTGACAGGAAATCCTTCTATGTGGCACACCTCATCACTAAGGGCTTTTCATCCAGAAAAAAAGGAGGTCATTGTACCACTGTATTTATCCTCATTAGACCCATTATAGAATATAAGGCCCCATTTGGTATGTACCTCACAAGACATCTGCAACAGCGGAAAAGGTCGCAGAAATACTTCACTAAAAGAATCACAGGCCTAAAACAGATGCCCTATGCTGACCATCTAAAAAAACTCCAGCTATACTCTGTGGCATATTGTCTACTCAGAGGCGCTCTCTGCTTAACATACAAGGCCATGTCAAACCCTGAGCTGCTTTACATGCTCCACTTAAAGAAATCCCAATCCCTCAGAGCCACATGTAACAGGGATCTAAACCTTGTCATCACAATGAACAAAATATGTTGGAGGTTTGGGTTCCTGACCCAGAGACTCCCCATACTCTGTAATAGACTGCCCATACATGTCAAGCAGAGTACCTCCTTGGCCCTCTTCAAAAGGAACTTTAACGATTGGATGGGAGATAGGAAATTCACCCTGGGGATCACATCAGTCGCCCTGCTAGACAGGGGTCCAGGGAAGTAAATATTGTGGGAAGAAATATCCAAGGAATTGTTTTGGCTAGGCTTGTACCTGCCCTAGGGCAGATAGCCTAGTGCCAACCTATAAACCTATGAACATGACTCATAAGCCATTGCTGCAACATATCTTTCAGGCAGTATCGCAATGTTCCCATGCAGTTCTATCTGCTTATGTACTACTGTATTATGTAATATAATGCAGACCATGAATATTTGGTTGCAAGTTTCAAGTGCCTACAGAAATGCATCTCCAGATACATCCAAGCAGTAGAATTGTCCCTTTAGAAGTCCTATCAAATGTTCAGCAATTGCAGGGCTGTGCACTACTGTAAGCATATACAACCACAGTCTGAGAATTCTGACTAGTGGTCATCATTCATAGGCCTAATGCATATCCTGCCACTATTGTGCAATGCACTGCAGTAGACATCATTTTAAGTGGCGAACAGCCTGCTTGAACATGAACTACATATATTGGCCTCTACTATCTACCAGTGTGTGTGCACTTACCAACTAGATGGCCTGGGGCAATCACCTAACAATAACAATGGTACAAGTCACACATTCTGGTAGGAATGGGATAGCCCAACTAATAAATAAGAATATTTTAATGCATGAATATTGATGTACATGATTTAAAATGTGTTTCTTTTACCTTCAACTTTACTTAAATTTTTAAATTAGTAACATACTAGTTGATTAGGTGAGTAACATACTATTGGTCTCTGCATAAAGTGATTGCCTACTGCTACTGCAACATAATATCTCTGCCCCTCCTGCTTCCTCTTCGATGCCCAGTTTGCAAATCACCTCCCACATCCTTACAGTTACACCATAACCACACAAGGTATCTTTTTCTCTAATGCATAAATACCCTAGTTCTCTAATGCATAAATTGAAGTTAATTACTTACATCTTTACCAATATAAATCCCTGTGTATGTTCCATTTTATATTTCTCCAAACAATAATTCCTCTATAACTGAGGACATTCTTTCCTGGCTCACTTCCAATATATATCCCCCCTAGAAACTCTTATACTAGGTGATTTTAATAATGATTGGGATCCCACTAATGATAACTTTCCTGCTACTACACTTACTCAACTAATTAAAAATACTTAAGGATTTTTAACAGTAAAACTTGAGCAAAGGAATGACCAAGATGACATATACTGCAAAAATTCTGCAGAAATTCAAATGAGGATGTTTATTATATCCAAAATAAGAGGTAAGCGCTTTCGTAAGGAATTGCTTCTTCAGACCTTTAAAAACACCTAATTAAACAATTATATATATATACAAACAGTAAATTTCAAACTCTCCAATCAAGAAACAACTACAATTGACTGAGAACACATCATCAAGAAGCATCCTTAAAGACACAATACATATGTTGTTTTTTAGAATGACTGTATTGTGCCTTTAAGGATGCTTCTTGATGATGTGTTCTCAGTCAATTGTAGTTGTTTCTTGATTGGAGAGCTTGAATTTTACTGTTTGTATATATATATATATATATATATATATATATATATATATATATATATATATATAAAATAGTTTTATTAGGTGTAGAAGCAATTCCTTGCGAAAGCACTTACCTCTTATTTTGGACATAATAAACGTCCTCATTTGAATTTCTGCAGAAGTTTTGCAGTATATGTCATCTTGGTCATTCCTTTGCTCAAGTTTTACTGTTAAAAATCCTTCATTGTTATTAGTGAGTGACGGAACGTTCATCCAGTGGATTATCGTTTGTCTTCTAATTAAAAATACTACTAGATTTCATAAAATTATCAGCATATACACTACTCTTTTTTAACCAACACCCCAGACAAATTAAACACTTCTGGTACTCTCCCACAAACATTAAATGGCCACCACCAAACATTTGCACTTTGTCAAACGAACACATGGAAATCAATAAATATTAATCAAGCTAGAAATGAAAGAACGTTAACCCTGTCTTGCTTATACTTTCCCCAGTACACTATGATCAGTCATCAACCAAATATCTCCCACTGCATCAAGCTGTAGCCAAATTCAACTCTACTTTCTTCAATATACTTAATTCACCTGTCCCACTTAGAACAAATATTTTAGATGTAACCCTGCACCTTGTCTAAAATCAGAAACAAAACAACTAGCATAGAGCTAAAGCCTGGCAAAGAAGACACACATAAAAACTCACAATCCTCATACTAATCTTACAGAGAACTATGCAACCTTTCTAAAAACATAGCTTAGTTGACAAAATGAACTACTACACCTCTCCCCAAGTCTTACATAACTATAACCTAAAGTCCTTCTGGTCCTCCGTAAACAGCCTTTTAAAAACAGTAACATGCTCTTAACCCAAATCCCTTTCTCAGTCTCTCTCCCAAATATGAAATAGAAAGTAAGTGTAACTCTTATTTCATAGACACAGTAGATACAATAACAGAACACTAAGTCAAACTCCTTTTCATCTCAGACATCATCAAATCCTATGCTTTTTGTTGTAAACACACTGTCAACATAAACATATCGAAAACCACTTAGAAAGCTAAAACCACTTTAGCCTTTGGCAATCTGCCAGTTAAATACCACAGGTTACTGCCACTGCTTTCTTATGTCTCATTTCTAAACTCATTATGTTTTCAATTCTGAAGCCACTGCCAACACACTATGGAAGCAATCCTTTATTCTACCTTTGCATAAAGGTGACACTTCAACAGAAATGTCAAATTTCTATCCCCTTACTATTTTCTCACTTCTGTAAAAAATACACAAAAGGTGTGTCTGTAATGGGTTTATATTACATTATTGAACATTAATATTGTCGAAAATGTAAATATCGTCTCCAAAACCTCAAATT
Organism: Protopterus annectens; assembly: GCF_019279795.1. Classification (NCBI taxonomy): domain Eukaryota; kingdom Metazoa; phylum Chordata; order Ceratodontiformes; family Protopteridae; genus Protopterus; species Protopterus annectens. The sequence goes on along the minus strand of NC_056728.1, from coordinate 366,461,936 downwards.
AGTAAAATAACAAATATTGTAAATATCGACAGAAGTGTTGTCAAAAAGTTATGGTTGGCCAAGTGAAATGTTGTGATGTACATTATTATGGCATCACGTCACAGCCAGTTGAATAATTATAAATATTAACATAGTATTATGCATATTAGCATAGTTTTGAACTTTGTAATTAAAGTAGATGTTTATTTTATGTTTATGCATGTGAAATGCAGTATTATGTAGAAACACTTTGTTACTGTTTGAAACGGAAGTGCTGTGTGTTTGGGGTCCCTATTAAGTTATTGGAAAGACTGTTCAGTGAGCTGCATTTTCAGAGCTCTGATATTGAACATGCCATTCCCCAAACTGTTTACAATGAGATCGTGATACATGGAGGATCAGGAAATTTGCCCTTTCTTCACTGTAGTGTGATCTTGGAATTGGTATATATAACTCACAAGAGCAAGAATTGGTGAACAGCGTACATTTGTTTTTATATTTTGGTTATGTTGTTTAGGCATATTAGTGAATTATATGTTGTAGTTTTGTATACAGTGTGAATAAATTTGCTAATAAAGAAGTGGGCCAACTATGGATGCTGGGTATTTTTAGTTTCAACATTGTCAGTGTTCTATATTGTGGTAGTTCGAGGTTTGGAGTTGATATTTATGTTTTTGACAATTTTAATGTTTGATAACATAATATAGACCCATCTATGATTAGGTTCTTCAGTACCTCCAGTCAGCCAATCTTCACTCAAACACCCTTCATAGATTCTACTTAATTATAGCACCAACACAGCCTTACTGTCCCTACTTAATGCTATTTATCTAGAGATAAATAAAAGCAAACACATATCCATAATCTTGTTTTGATCTTTCCAAACAATTTGATACTGTGTCCCAATAAGAAATGTATATTTTCACTCTTTGGGTTTCTCTGCTTCTTTCCTCAGCTGGTTCACAAACTATCTCAGCAATTGCTAACAAACAGTCAAATGGCACAGACTTTTCTACATACTTATCATTAGCTAGTGTTGCACCACAAGGTTCCATTCCTGGACCTTTATTATTTAACATTTGCATTAATATTCTTGCTTCTGCCTCAGTTCATGCAGTGTTTAGGATTAACCCATTTTTTCATCTTACCTTTAAACATCTATTGCAAGACCACCAGTTACTGGAGAGCCCACATTCTGCCTCTGCATAGTCATCTTGTGATTCTCCTGGTGAGGGAAGGAGCCCTAGGACATTATTTCCTAGAACTGCTGATTACCAGAAAGCCGAATAACTGCTTTATAGGTGACAGCTAAGAATTTGTGTTTATATTCTGTATCTGGTAACAGAAGGAGCAGAGTGCATTGATTCCTGACTGTTTCTGGTTGGACACTGAGTGTCTGTGCATAACGTTCCTGACTGGTTTGGTTGCTATTCAAGGTATCTAAAAGGAAAAGGCTACAACAAGCCTACAGACCATTGCATCATCTGGGGTCGAGACTGTGGATCAACAAACAGGCTGTGGCCTACTTCTTGTCTTGTGATTGGCACTGACATTTTGCTTCCGGTGAGGGAAGAAGTAAAGGAGCACTGTATCCCAGCAGTGAAGCTGTGGATGACCAGCCTTAGTAGTAGCCAGGCAGCAGCCGTTCATGCAACTCCCCTCTTTTCATCATTCTTGACAAGCTAATTGCTTTCAGTAAGTACTGTTTGATTTGTTTCTAACTTCAGATATCTGCCTAAATACTTCATCCTTAAATTTTCAGGTTCTACGTATTAGTTTCTCCTCAAATGTTTGGCAGTGCTCTGTACAGACTCAGACACCTTGAGTGACATTTTTCCTGTAAAAGCATGATTGACATTTCTCCCTCTCCTAGTTGCACACATCTAGTTTGCAGTGAAAAGCACTGTCCCCATAGTTGCAAACTGTATACTCCTGACATTGATTGATATTCTCACTCCAACTGTCTAATCAGTAAAAAAGGGTATGTTGCCATGGATATGAACTTTCCCACTGTCTCTATTACCAGCTTGGTGGATATGAGCATCCTGAGACAATGTAAAAATTGCCTCATGTTTACTAACAACCAGTTAGTTCTCAAACAAACTGATAAGGTGTGTGAGAGATGTATTTACACAATGTCACTGGAGCCAAAGCTCTCACATAAAATTACTCCTAATGTCAATAAGTTTGTTGCTGCACCCATCACTCACAATTCAAAGCAGACATATCGACCCACATATGCTGAGGCACTTAAATGTAACCTTCCTAAACCACAAAGACTTCTTAGATGAAGTACACATAACAAATACCCTATACAGCCCCAAATACACTCTTTCAAAACAACACCCATATCAATACCTATAGGTACATCTTATGGAGCCTCTACCTGTAAGCCCATAAGGAAAGCCACCACACATTCCACCATTCTAGTCATTGGTGACTCCATTGTGAGACACAATGATGTCCCTCTCACCAGGTTAAGTAAGTCACGGTCAACTGCTTATCAGGGGCTAGGTTACACTACATTATGTGCACACTCAAGTCATTGGGCAACAAGTACCAATATGAATCAGTCATAGTCCATGTGGGAGTAAATGACCTGAGACATACCTCCCTAGACTATATGAAGAGAGACATCATGGAGCTCTCAAAATATGTGTCTCAGACTGGCATGAGCCTAGAACTGAGCAGCATTTTACCTTCTCCAAGGATGATGCCGCAATATGAAGAAAGATGTTTGATTTTAATAATTGGCTTAGTTTCTGGTGTCATTCTAAGGGGGTGCAATATTTGTCAGCATAGAAGGAGATGGTCAACAGACAATGCTGCTTTGCCATGGATGGTTTGCACCTCTCCCCTCTAAGATTTCAAATATTAGCTAATACATTGTCTGCCTAAATAGTGCCTTTTATAGGCAATGCCAAACTGAAAGTGCTTCTGACAAAGCAAATCAAAACCAAGAAAATCTAAAGGTATTACTGCTCATTGCTAGGAGTCTAAACAAAAAAACTCCACTCCTTAGAAGCTCTATTCACCCTAGAGAATGCTGATGTCTGTGTGGTCAGTGTGACATGGTCTAAAACCGCGTAGAGCACACCAACAGTGCAAGGTTATAATGCCTTTGACACATTTAGACCAGCTACCTCACAGGTAGGGACTAAAAGTTGAGGTGTCTCTATTTACATCAAAAATAAATATACTTCAAAGCTGGTCAAACAGGACAATGCACTTGAGCTGCTCCATGTTTAAATCACCATAGGCAAAATCCAATACCACTTCTTTGCAAGCTATAGATCCCTCTCTATGACCCAGGAAACCCATACAATGTATTTAGACTTATCAGAAACACAAACAATCCAACTCAAAACAATATTCATGGGTCTCTTTAATTACCCGATTATTAACTGGGAATACTATATGACATCAAACGTTACAGGCACAGAGATTCCTGGATTATGTAAACGCAAACTCCCTGGACCAGATAGTCAATACACCAACCAGGAGTGCAACTATACTGGATCGGATCCTCAATAATATGGGAGAGTGCTGCACACCCCCTACTGTAATGTGTTCCCTGGTAAGGTCAGACCACAAAATGGTCTCCTTTGAAGTAAAAATAAAACCTAGACCCTCCCCCCAGCTAAACATGGAATATTCAGGAACTACTCTAAGGCTAACCTCCTGCTATTAAGTGATAACCTGGCAAAATTTCAAGCCCCCATAAACCTTGAGAGCAGTGTTGCCCATCCGGAACTATTCACAGAAAGCCTATACAAGCATGTTAATTGCAGCATAGAGGCAGCTGTATCTACCACGAAGAAGTACAGAACTAACTCAAAAACAAGCCACCCTGGTTGAATTACAAGATCAATAGGCTGTATAACATAAGAAATAAAATCATGGCAAAATTAGGAGGTGCAGCACCCAGCAGGATAAAAGCACTCTCAACAAACTAAATAAACAACTCAGAGGACAAATAAAGTCTACCAAAGCTAAATTTGAAATAAGTTTAGCCTCCCAGGCCAAGGACAACCACAAAGCATTATTTAGTTATGTCTGCAACCTCAAAGGCAATACACAGTTGTGTGCAGAGCTCATTGTAAATGGAGCCACCTATACTGAGCCAGAAGATATAGCAAACCTCCTGGCTAATAAATGCAGTTCCAACTTTACCTCTCCCTCCCCCTCAACCTTCCCACAGCAAATAACATCAAATATAACTCTCCCTACTATATTATCCCTAGGGAACAGGTCCTTAATGCTCTCTCTAAGAACACTACATCAATGGGCATGGACAATATTCCAGGATGCCTTCTAAATAGCATGAAAAATAACCCATCAGGGCCTTTGGAATTACTATTAAATTGTAGCCTCCAAACAGGCTTGGTGCCTCATGAATGCAGAACAGCAACAATTGTCCCTATGTACAAGCATAGGCCATCTACAGACCCTGCAAACTACAAACGCATAAGTCTCACTAGTCTTATATGTAATGCCATGGAAACAATTATCATGGAAATGATCAATAGAGATATAGTAAACCTCCAGACACTGGACCCAACCCAGTTTGATTTTGCAATGGCAGATCACGCCTACTCACCTTGCTGGACTTCTTTGAGAAGGTAACCAAAGCAATGAATGAGGGAAAAATGGTTCACACTGCCTACCTTGACCTGCCCAAGGAATTTGACACAATACTCCACTCAAGCATTGTTGACAAACTCAAGAGGTTAGTTACAAACTCGTATGTTACCCAATGGATAGCCAGATGGCTCACAGACAGTATCAAAGAAGTTAGAACTGGAGACTACACCTCTACAAAGAGGCCAGTCACAATTTGAGTCCCTCAGGGATCATTCCTTGGACCGCTCTTTTTTGGCATTTACTTCTCTGAAATCAAGATCAATGTCATTGGTCTCTGGCTGACTAACTTTGCAGATGAATGCAAATTAGGAGCTGTCATTGAGTCCCACACTGACACAAATGTTCTCCAGGAGGGGATGACATAGATAAACAACTGGTGTCAGAGACATGGACTAAAATTAAATGCTAAGAAATGCATTATAGTATCCTTTAGGAATTCATCCACCCCTGGTAATGATCATATTGGCAACACACCCATTAGAGGTGACCAAGTAGTCAGGAACTTAGGGACACGCATAGATAGTAATCTAGTCACTGGCCATCAAGTGTCTACAGTAGTGAGGAAATCATTCTATATTGCACAGCTTATAAACAATGATATGGATTCTAAGTCCAAGGAAGTCATTGTTCCAATGTATTCAGCATTCATCAGACCTATCATTGAGTACAATGCCCCCTTCAGTATGTACCTAACCAGGCATAACCAACAATTGGAATGTGCACAGAGGTTTCTCAATAAAAGAATACAGGGTGTAAGTAAAATGTCATATGCACATTGCGTCAAGGTGCTATCCCTGTGTTCTGTCTCTTCCAAGCTTTTGAAGGGAGCTCTATGCCTGACATACAGCACATTGTCAGATGCTACCCTGATGGACCTGCTGTATATTCACAAAACAAACAGCACCAAAATTACACATTCTAAAGACTTAAAACTTGCCTGTGATATAAATAGGACTTGCTGGACAGACAGGTACATATCACAGAGATTAACCCGTCTCTGGAACAGGCTCCCCATCCATGTGAAGAAGAGTTCCTCCCTAACCCAATTCAAGTGCAACTTGGACAATTGTATGGGAAAAAGGAAATTCATCTCCAGTGTGGCACCTAAGTCTCTAATTGATACAGGCTACCTGCAAATGGCTCATCTTCCAGGCCCCTGCTTGTAAATGTTTCATCTCCCAAACCCATTGCTTACACTTATCAAGGATATCAGAACTTTTCAGAGATTTGGGATGCATGGCTAGGCTTAAAAAGACTCTTGTGGTCATTAGCCTAGTAAACAACTATGAACCTATGAACCAATATTCGTAGGTTCATAGGTTCATAGGTGTGTACTAGGCTAATGGCCATGGAGCCTTTACAAGCCTCACCCATAGGATTACCATAGGATTACCCTGGCATTGTGCCACCCAACCTTAGTTCCCAGTGCATCTGTCGAGTAAAGCCACTGGAGTGATCCCTGGGGTGAATTTTCTTTTTCCCATCCACTCATCAAGATTTCTCTTGAAGAGGGCCAGTGAGGTTCTCTGCTTGACATGTATGGGAAGTCTATTTCATAGCATGGACAGGTTATGAACCTGTCCCTCCAGCATGTTCTGTTGATTGTGGTAATAACGTAGAGGTCTCTGGAGCATGTGATGTGGAGTGATTGAGATTTCTTTAGATGTAGCATTTCTAACAGAGCTGGGTCAGACGTGGCTTTGTAAATCAAGCAGAGATCGCCTCTAAGTAGACAATATGAGACAGAGAATAGTAAGAGTTTCTTGAGTCTGTCTATATAGGACAAATGTTTAATGCCTAGGATCCTCTTTGTGAGGTACTTTTGCAGCCTCTCCAGTTGTTGCAGGTGTTTAGTGAGGTACACGCCAAATGATTGGCCTAATGAGAGAGAAGTAGCGGGAGACAATGACCTCTTTCTTCACAGATGACACTACTATTTGCACATTGTCCTTCCTACCCTCACTACAAACTGTCACTCAAGAATCATTCTCCTCTACAGAAACCAATCTATCTTACTTGAAAGTACTCCTAAACCCCCCAAAAATAATGCTCTTTACTCCTAGAGCCTGCACAAACAAAAATTCCAACTTTGCCATCCTCTTCTCTCAAAATGTACCACTAGAAGTAGTTTCACAAACTGAGAGACCATCCTAGATGATCAACTTAAATTTGAAAATCATATTCAGCACTAAGTGAGAAACACTCATTTTAAATTAGGCCTTATTTACCAAGCCTCTAAAGTTCTTACTGCAGAATCATGTAGAGCAGCTGCTATATCCTATCTCTTTTCAAGCTTAGTTTAGTCTCACCTAGCCTTAAAAACATTTAAGTAACATCAATTTAAAATTATTACAATGTTACAAAAAATGGCCAAATTTGCTACCAAATTCCCTGACTATTCATCACTATGTAATGCTCAGAAAACTAAACTGGCTCAACTTTACAAAAAAATCATTAGCCATACACAGCTAAAAATGACAGGTAGAATACCAGTTTTTTCCTAAAAAGTTCCCCTCCTTCACTCCAATACTACAGTGATGCACTCCCATAAGATCCCTTCACTCATCATACACAAATCTAATTCTGGTCAAAGGAAATCATATAACACCTTTGATGACTCCCTTTATTACACTTATGAAACAAAATTGTGGCATTTCCTCACTGTCACCACTATTAGGCTGACATCCTCCCTATCTGCTTCAAATCAAGTAAAGGACTCTCTCTGTAATTCCTGATACTGCTCTTGTTCTGGTTCACCTGGTTAAACTCACTATTATACCATGACCCCCCCAAAACGTGCACGCTGATTGGCCAGCGTGCCCGTTGTAAATTGAGTTATACTAATGGAAAAAGGTCCGGTCGTCCGGACTTTTTTCCATTAGTATAACTCATTTTTTTAAAACACTGTCTCGCTATGTTAAATGGGTTTAACATAGCGAGATAGCTTTAAAATAAGCAACAGAGATCTTCGTTGCTTATTTTAAAGCTGTCTCACTATGTTAAACCCATTTAACATAGCGAGACAGTGTTTTAAAAAAAGCAACGGAGAAAGCAAGATCACCGTTGCTTTTTAGTTAAGCTATGTTAAATGAGTTTAACATAGCGAGACAGTTTAAAATAAGCAACGGAGATGTCCGTTGCTTATTTTAAACTGTCTCGCTATGTTAAACTCATTTAACATAGCGAAACATAAAAAGCAACGGAGATCTTGCTTTCTCCGTTGCTTTTGCTCAACTCTGATGTACCGCGCAGGCGCAGAGTACATCAGAACTGCCACGGATGCCAGACATCTGCGGAAGGGCAGTAAACAGGCATTATACTATGCCATTATTTAAGAAAAGTAATAGTTTCTTTTCTTAAATAATGTCATATATAGCAATAACCACTTCTGGGTGTGGTAATGCTAAATTTACCCGGTTGGCTGTTTGGTCCGGGCCTCGGGACCAAACCACGCCAACCATGGGTAAATTTAGCATTACCCACACCCAGGCGTGGGTTATTGCTATATTACATCTCTTAATTTTTTTCTACAACTATTCCAGATTACATCCAACATTTGGTTCCTTTAACTCCACTCTTTCCCTCTTATCATGCTGAATACCCCTTTCATCCTGGAAACCTCCAATCTTGCTGTCTATTCAATCTCTAAACTCTTTTCTTTCCACTTACACGAAATCTCTCTCTGCAAACTGCTCTAGCAATCTTCCCTTTAATGATGTTTCCTTGCTCTCGCATCTCTTCCTAATTATCTTCTTTCCAATCTGATTATAATACCCCTATCCTGCCTTCTTTTTGCACACTAAGAATCTTATGTTGCTTTACAACTATTTTTTTCCCTTCTGAAAACAATCACTGTGTTAAATCATTAATTTTGCAATGTTGTATTGTATTAAATCTTTCTGTATTGTCTTCATTTTTTTTTTTTCTTTATATTGTTAAATCCGCACTTTTGTAGAGCTTTTCTTCCTGGAACTCCCATGAAGAGAGGGCTTCCATTGGCCAGTCAGACCATATAGGTAATCAAACAATAATAAAATAAATACATAAATAAATTTGCTGAGTATGGAAACCATGGGTTTTAAAAGACACTGTGCAGTCCATGCCTCCTGGTAGTTGATAGTGTACAAGCAATTTGAGATGACATTCTACACATCGTGTTGAACAGGTTGGTCTTTGATGGCAACATGTGAACAATTAATGCAGCCCCTGGTCTTAGTGAATTGGGCTATGTTGTAAAATGTCTGCATTGTATTGGATCTGTCTTCTACTGCCTGCGGAAACCATAGATGTTTCTTCAAATGCTGCATCATCACATCAAGGAACTAGTTTGGGACACATGAGGCTAATGACTGAGAAACTTCTATCATGTCCTTCTGTCAGACACTGAAATATCCTTATAACAAGGCTGATTACTGATACACATACCTTCATGTCCACAGTGATGGGAAGTCCACATATTTCCCTAGATCCCAAGTGTGGGTGACACATGTTTAACAGCTCCATTGTGGCCAACCTTCCCTTATATTATTGGGCAATGTCTGTACTGTCTGTGTCAATAAGGGTACTGACACACAATGTCATGGACAGCGGCACTGAAAGTAGACACTAATACCTGTTGTGCAGCCATGGCTGCTGCTTTCACTAACATAGTATGGCAAGTCCCGCACCTGTACACCAATGATACCTGATATTCAAGATGGATGAACACAGTGCTGGTTTTATATATATATTTTATATATATATTTAAACTATTCTACCATGTTATTTTTTGACATTAGTATACCCAAATATACTCATTTGCATGACATTATGCAGTGATTTGCATAGCATGGATATGTAGCTATTTCTCCCATAACATGACCATGCTACTTGTGTCTGAATTGCTTCCTCTCTGCATGTCACAGATCTTCACACTATTTCACTTCAGGCTATCTGCAATTGCTTCTGACTACCCCCATGAGGTCTATAAAAGTAATGACTGATATTATTTAGTGGCTGTAGTTCCTACTATTTTGCCATAAATCCATGCTTTTTTTTATGAAGTCCAGAGCAACGTTTAAGGAAAAAAATAAGGGGCAGCATAGAAATGTGTGAAAAATATATCTGGACAGTTCTGTGCTTTTTACCACACAGTCACTATGTCACGTCACTATAGCAAACAGAAAATTATGTTTTAATATAGACTGTAATTTATTTTATTCATCCATTTGTCTGCATGATTTCCTTAGGTGCTGTTTCCCAGATGATTGTTAGCACTACTTAAGATTAGTTTCATAAGGCTATTTGGAATCTATGAGCTCTGTATATCTGTGTAGTAGGCTACATGCATATAATGCCATTTACCAGTATCTCCTCTGGGAATGTGGTTGTTACACCTAACAGTATAGAGGCTATCATAAAATAAATACATGGATATTTAAGCAGTTTTATTCTAATTTTCTAAACAATTGCTATGGTGAACAAACTGCTGTCAATAACAGGGCTGAAATAATTTGATGATAGGTAGGGAATATAAATTATTCTTAATTGGCAAAGCAAAATAGGCCCACTATGATACTTAGGCACAGCATGAGTCCCATTTATAAATCACATTTTGCCTCACTGATCATACTAAATGAGATGATTTGCTGTTGTTAGGTAGTATCATAAGAAGACAATAAAATGAATAAAGGAAGAAATTTTCATTTATCATTCTTGTTTTTAAGTTATAGCTGTTTTTCTACTAATTGCTAATGAGAAGATTCTTTTCATTGCTTAGCTATGGATGTGTCTTTTATTCAATTGTATAAATAATGATAAATCATTGTATATTTTCACAAACATTAACTAATTTTTATGCATTTTTTTTCTGTGGCAAAAGTGAAATAGTCAGGTAGCTAGCATTTTGCTCAGTTAGATTTTTGAATCACATAGAAATAATTCCTTTCTGAATCCATTATGATAATACACTGGTACAACTCATCAAAAAGCAATATATATATATATATATATATATATATATATATATATATATATATATATATATATATATATATATATATATATATATATATATATATATATATATATCTGGAACAGCCTGAAGCATTGTTTAAACAGATATTCTAGGACAGAAGATATGATAACTATAGAATTTTTAGGTTACTGTCTCAGTAAGTAAATTGCTGTATTGTTGTCTGAAAATGTCATTACATATATCCAGCTACATTATAAATCAAGTAACGTATACTGTACATAGGGACATGTTTATAGTGTATATTTATGAGGGATATTAATATCATCTGATGGTACTGTACAAATGTTTTCCTGCTAACCATAATAACCTCACAGAGATAGAAGCTTTTCTACAGCAGAAATCCATGCAGAAAAACTCCACAATGCAGTCACACATATAGTTTTAAAGTGGCCAGTACAAACCAATGTCATTTGGTACCAGTGCCTAATGTTATATGTGAAATGTTCACAGACATGATAGTCTCATTTAAAAACATGCAGGCTTACATTTGCATAGCCAAAGGTATAAGTGAGACAATGTTTTAATTCTGATTATGTAGAATGTCGACCTTTCACTCCTGATGACCTTTGAAGACCAGTTCATGATTGCTATGACCTCAATAGCACCACTTATAATTGTAGATACCTTGCATTCATGACCTATGTAGCTTGGTGTTCTGCACTAAATGGCTTTTTCCAAGGATGTGTATCACCCTTATTCATCGCACATGCACTTTTGACTAAAATTAAGCAGAAAAATAGACCTCTGATTTGAAAACTCTGAATAAGCTTCCAGCAACAGGTTTTCTGTACTGTAAGACTGTCTTCAGCAGTACACGTTCTTTCCAGATTTCAGTATACTTCAATTTCTGGCAATGACCATGGCTGTGTAATTTGACATGGCATGCACTGTAAAACAAGTAATAGGCTTATAGGTAAATATTAGGTAATCATATTGCAGATCATTACAAGCCTAGCCAATAACCTATATTCAAAATATCTTTCTAACCTCAAGGACAGCAACATGAAATAGACTGGGGGGGGGGGAATTGAGATTGCTTGTCCAGTCATCTAGATTTAACCTGAATGCTGCAAGGGTATGGCTCTGCTTTACATGTAGTGGAAGTTTGCTTCAGAGGTAGGGGATATGTTAGGATATGAATCTATCAAGGAATCAAGTAATATTTATCTGTTGATGAAGGTTCAGTGCCTTTAATTGGGATTTTGAAGAAGCATTTGTGAAGGAAATGGAGGTCATTTAGGGTGTGATCTATTATTGTTTCAAAAGGCAACATATGGATCCTCATGGAGAAGTCTATAAGAGACTGGGTGTAGAAAGAGAGAGAGGCCTGCTTGTCTGGCCTGATAACTTATGATTTTTGAAACTACTGATCTTTTTGGTATGAATCTCTGAGATATCTAAGGGTGCTAAATAGAGCACGGGAGATTAGGACGGAAGGCCATGCCTCCTCCTAAAGGCCTGTCACTAGTGGTGTACCCCAAGGGTTCAATTCTTGGGCCACTTCTATTTTGGAGTTTGTGAATGACCAAGTTTGCAGATGCTTGCAAAATTGTTGCCATCATAAACTCCTCAAAGGACACAAAGATCATCCAAGAGTGCTTGCCCCAAACAAATACTTGGTGTCAATACCACGGCTAAAGCTTCATGGTAAGAATGTATAACCATATCCTTTGGCAAGCATGACTTTCCCTTTAACTATCACATTGACAGTATACCCCTGAAAATGTATCCAATAGTAAGGGATCTTGGAATCTATGTGGATGTTGAACAGTTATTTGATCACCATGCATCCATTGTTGTAAGGAAGTCCTTTTTCATTACACAGCTTATACTTAAATGTATTGCATCCATACCAAGGAATGTAATTGTTCAACTGCACTCAACATTTAATTTGCTGAACATTGAGTATAATGCCTCTTTTGGTGCATAGGTATCCAAACACTTGTCAAAAATGGAATGAACAGAATACTTTTTCACTAAAATTATCAAGGACTTAAATCATAAAAGCTCTGCAGGTCATCTCAAAGCCTGGTTTCTATTCTCAGGGTTGTACCAAGTAGAACTTCAACAGACTCTACTCTGTTAGACCTATTATACAGTTGCAAGATCAATGGTATAATAAACATCCACTCAAAGGATGTCAGTCTATTTTACAAACTAAATAGAACATGTCACAGACAATACCCCACTATGGAACCATCATCCATGCCGCATAAAGCAAATTACTTCACCTCAGGTTTACCACCCCCCTGTCCCTCATGGATAGGGGAAATACGTAAATGTCTCAACAAATCCTTGTTCAGTCCATCTCTATGGTTATTTGCATACGAAATATAAGGTAAAAAGTTACTATGGGACTGTAAGGCTAGGCTTCATATGTTAATCATAGATCAATAAGCAAGTAAGTAGCTATGAACCTGAGTGATACATTTAGAAAAATACATACCAAAAATATTTAATAACAGGTGTGAGTAAAAAAGAATTAATGTTTCTTTGGATCTATATGAGATGGCTTTGCAAATTAGATGAGTCAGACAGAAGGATTTCTAAATTGCTGCAGAGATGTTTTGGTCAAAACATGAGGAGTTATTAACAAGAGTTCTTAGATCCTATTATGACAATGTCTGATTTGAAGGCTATATCCCTTATATGGCATGTAAAAATGTTTTGTTTACTGAAATGAACTGTGCTACACATTTTTAGCATTCACTTTTGAGACCATTGTTCTTGTGCCGGTTGTTAACATGGTCTAACCCATGTTGGAGCAACAGTGAGTCAGTGAAAGATCCTACAACAACACCCAATTTACAGCCATCTGCAAACATATAGGCCAGAAGAGTTGGGCTAAATGCCTGAGAAATAGATTCCAGGTAGGAAAGGCCCCAGCAATGTTCCCTGTGACTAATCACATGGCTTCTACCAAGCAAGTGACTTAACCACCAACCACACAACTTGAGATTGTATATATAGATTTACAAGTCTTTCAATAATGCCTGTATGGGGAATAGTATTAAAGGCATTGGCCAAGTCCAGATATGCTGTGTGCATGATGTTAGTCACTCTTCCAAAGAAATTAATAAGATTAAAGAAGCAGGGCTTCCCTCTAACAACATCAAGTGAATGCAGGTCCCAGATTAAGAGATTTTTTTTCCAGATTAATGAGGTCTACAATAATAAATTTCATATCTTTACATTAATGGCTTTTTAGCTGTCAGGGTCTATGGCTGCGTCACCCTTCTGTAATGGCATTACAGCAGATATTTTCCAGGCATCAGGAATGTGACCAGTGAAGAGGTTTAGATTTAATAGGTTAAGTAGGTCTTCACATAGGCTGCACTGATAATAAGGCAATCTGGTATATTATCCTGACCCATGAAAGAGATGTTCGTATTTTTTAAGAGGGCTGAGAGAACTTGTCTCATAGCTATTAAAGAGGGTGGTTGGGACTGTGGAGTCTGTGAAATGGCTATAAGTGCAAACAGAGTAAAACTTGTACTAAATTTATCAGTTACAATATTGACTGCTTCCTTTGAGTAACAGTGGGCAGTTTATGGCAGACTAGCACCTAATACTGTTGGGTGTTAGCTCCTAATCTCATGACATAGTTAAAGAAAGATTTGTATTTTTTTTTTTTTATTTTTAATGGCTATTTTAAGTTGATCCTCAGCTTAAAACTTACTAATGACTCATTTATGTTCTTAACTAGTTTACCTAACTGTGCTCTTAGGGTGAGCAGAAAGAGATCTCTGAAAAGAATTATTGATTTATTTCTATTGTTACATAATTTGTTTATAAGGGTATGCCACAATAGAGGGTTGTTTTAAATTTGTCAATATCTTTTGTTCAGATAGGGGTTACTTTATCAATAAAACTATTCAAGTGAAAGAAGATAGAGGCATAGGCAGAGACTTTAGCTGTGGGTCATTGCAGGAAGGTTACAGCAACATTTCTTTAGGTCATTAAGTAACTAAAGAAGATTTGCTTTTGATAAGTCCTTAAGCAAAGAGATATCTGTAAGGGAACTTGTTTGTTGTACTTACTTAAATGTGCTCTGAAGTGAGACGGTATCCTGCAAGTTTGGTAAATACTAATGTCATGTACTGAATCATTGCGAGGTAGCAGTAAAGAGTTTTTGGTAAGCATGAAGCATTTTCTCCCATTTCAAAATCTCTAATACTATCAGGTGAGCAGCAGAAGGGGAAAACTTGACTGATATTCTTTATTAACCCTGCAGATGAAAAGGTATGAGAAAAATGGGTAGCTTAATAACTCACTGTTGGTATTAGACGATGGGGGTTAAAAAACTGGACCAGAAAATGTGATAATATGGGATGAGGCTAAAGGAACCAATACTATGAGCCGTGACTACAGTGCAAAAGGAGAAATGTAAATGTGACAGAAATATACAGCAGCTATAAGATAATCCATAACAAGTGGCAACATATAAATCATATAGCTTTACCCAATAGGCTAATGTGATCTCTACCTAGCTAGTAAAGCAATGAGCAACAGAGAGTCTAACCTAATGCATCTGTGTGCAGTAACTGCAGATCAATTACTACAGATAACATGAATGAATAGTTCCAGGTGCAACTAACTATAAAACAAATAGTTTTAAGGTAGTATATGTATCACAGACAGCCAGATATTAAAAGAGTATCACTTTACCCCTATCACCCCATTAATCTTCCCTCAGAAAATGTTATCTGTTTCTTGTCCTTCTCTAACATTGAAGACAAGCAGGAGGGAGGGTTTGTTTAGATGCTTTAATACATAGAAACACATCAGGATGGATAGCTGCATCATAAAATATGAACAAACTGGTTAATAGACAGACCTTACATACATACATGCTTACATCTCAACAGCTAACT
Source organism: Protopterus annectens (assembly GCF_019279795.1). Lineage (NCBI taxonomy): Eukaryota > Metazoa > Chordata > Ceratodontiformes > Protopteridae > Protopterus > Protopterus annectens. The sequence goes on along the minus strand of NC_056728.1, from coordinate 366,446,423 downwards.
ATAAAATGGCAGTCTAACTTGCATGTGCTCAGTATTTATACACTTGTGCAAGCCCTTGGATAGCTTCTTAAAGGTATACACACACATATTGATCAGCATCCTCCCTCTTAAAATCAATTGTCCTTTGAAAAAACAATATCAGAGTTAGGTATGCATTACTATGTATATTAGAAACAAAACATAATGTTCATGTCCAAGTTGCTTCATATCTGGCACAGGGTTTAGAGATTCTACCATATCTTGTAACATAACAGTTGGGACCAAATCTAGCAACAGGGGCAGTCTGCGTTGCACAACTCATATCAGGAACTTCTAGATTTGTCACAGAAATGGGAATGTCCTCTGGAACTTCCTCTAGAATTGGAGCACTAGACAACTCACTCTGAGATAAAGAGTCTTTCTCATAGGCTATGTGCTGTGGTATAGGCTTTGACACTGGTCTCAAATGCTTCAGATTCCACCTAAAGATTGCTCCTTCTGATTCCACAATGTACGATCTCGGCTCTCGACCAATATTTTTCATGACACCAATCCGATCCTAACCTTTGGATGTCTGCATCCTTACCACTTCTCCATCTCATAACGGATTGAGTGGTTTTGCTGGTATTATCGTAATAGGACCTCTGGGTTACGTGCGTTTTCAACAGACTAGCTTTCAGTGACCTGTTGTTCTTGACACATGGAAACAGTAATTGACTACTGATTGGCAATGTGGTCCTAGTTTGTCTCGACAGAAATCTTTGAGCAGGTGAACCAAGATGTTTATCGTGAGGAACATTTCTGAGATTCAAGAGATTCAGGAAAACATCACTATTATCTCATTTTGACTTTGCTAGTAACTGTTTTGCACTGCACATTCTGCCAAACCATTTTACTGTGAGTACTCAGGGCTACTTGTGACATGAGTAAAGTCCCATTTTTCAGCAAATCTTTTGAACTGTTGGCTTGTAAACTACGTGCCATTGTCAGAAATAACTTTGTGTGGGCTATCATGAACAGCAAAATGATGCTTCATCCTAGTAATGACAGTACTGGATGCTTGGTTAGGAAGTAGGTCAATCTTGAACCAATTGGAGTAAGAGTCTACTAACACCAAATAATGTTGACCATTCCACCCAAATATTTCAGTGGCTACTGTCGACCAAGGTAGTTCCAGAATCTTGTTAAGTTGAAGTGGTTTCTTGTGTTGATGTGGCTTTGAACTATTACACACTGAGTAAGTCGAAAGTGTTCTCTCAATGTCTTGTTGACATAGAATGCCAAAATACTAGTCCTCAAGCCCTTCTTTTGGTAAATTCGGTTCCTGGGTGACCACAATGCAAGACAGTAATACCTTTATCAGACAAAATCTCATCTCTATGGTAAATAAGAATCCACTCCTTGAGGTAAACTCGATTGCTTTAACAGCCATCCTTGAATGATAAAGTGGTTGAGCCTTTGTAAAACTGGATCTGTGTCTATGTGACCTCTTAGCTCATCAAGATGTGTGGAAGAAAAATGTTTCACTTCCATGACTTCAAAATGAAGGTTCTCATTCTTGTGCTGTTCTGTGTTGTTTCTGAGTGATCTGGATAAGGTATCAGCAAGATAACAAAGTTTGCCTTTCTTGTAGACAAGATTGAAATTATACTTTTCCAGTCTCAGCATTATACTTTGCAGTCAGGGTGGAGCTAAATGCATTGGCTTTCTCAAGATAGTGACTAGAGGCCGGTGGTCTGTTTAAATCTGGAATGGTCTACCATAAACATAATTCTGGAACTTTGAACATGCAAACACAATTGCCAAAAGTTGTTTCTCAATCTGGGATACGGCATTTCAGTTTGGGTGAGAGTTCTCGATGCACAGGCAACAGGTTGATCCTCTTGTAGAATGACTGCACCAAGGCCAAATTTCAAAGTATCACAGGACAGTGTAAATGGTTTGTGAACATCATAGTATCTGAGAGTTAGTGGACTGATAATTCTCTGTTTCAGGACATAAAATGCCCTTTGGTGTTGCTCTAGCCAAGACCAGGATTCATTTACTATGATAGCACAAGGATACCAAAAAAAAAATTTGCTCCATTGCTTGTTGAAAGACTTCACTTGCAGAAGTTATCCCAAATGGCATTCTCAAAAATCTGCACTTGCCAAACAGAGTACTAAAATTAATGAGCAATGATAATTTTTTGTCAAGCTGAATTTGTCAAAATGTACTCTTTGGATATAAGGCAGAAAAAATAGTGGCATTTAGCATCAAGGTTGCGACTTCTTCGACTGTCCACATTGGATGATGAGGTCTTTTTAGCGCTTTGTTCAAATCTCATGGATCAATACATATTCTAATGTATTCTGAGCTTTTCTTATGAGCTACCACCATGGAAGATACCTATTCAATTGGAGTTGCAACTGGACAAATCACACCTTGTCATGCCATTTTATCCAACTCAACTTTGACTCTGTTCTGCATGGCCATTGGAACTTTATGTGCTGACCTGATAACTTGACTGACCTCTGGGTCTAACTTCATGGAGTACACAACTGGAAGTTTGCCTAGTTTATCTTCGAAAAGCTCAGCATAGGTTGAAAAAATGTATTGGGCAAAATTAGAGTAGTGGTCTTTTAAGCTAACATGGTGGACTTCCTTATTAAAAGAAAGCAGTCACATTTTCAAACTGCCCGAGCCCTAATAATGACTGGATGTACCTCTTGACCACATAAAATAATAAGTTGTAGCTTCTTCCAGCAGTGTAACATAAAAGCACTACTGAGCCTTCAGTCTAAATTTCTTCACCTCCATAAAAAACACGCTTGGCACAGCTTGCCAAATCAAGTCTTTTACCATTACATACTCTAGCAATTGTTTCTGCTGACATAACATTGCACTTGGAACCTGTGTCAACTTTGAGCTCTGTGGGTTTTTCATTTACCCAAACATTACAAAATACTTCATTATTTGCCCTTAAATCTACTATATTAACTGTTTCATGAAGCAACATAAGTAGCCTGTGACCCTATGTCATAGCTTTCTAATTGATCAACTCGTTTTTTAAAATGTTCCTTTTTAATAAAATAATGTGGGCCTTTTGATTTACAAAACCTTTTGAAACAATTCCACTTATTTCATTTATGGCATGGGCAAAAGCTAAATATTTTTCCCTTTTAGACTCATGATTTCCACCACACTTATGACATTTAGCAATGAAACTGGGTTGGGAACTTGGGGCCCATGCTTTGAGTTTGCTGACTCACTCTTATGCTTCACTGAGACTGTGCGAACTCTGGAATTTGCTGGAAAGTTCTGGGGTTTACCAGTGAGCACAGCAGGGGTTACAGTTGCTGCCATGTGCTTGGGCCTGTTTATTTTAATTATGTGCTGCATGCTATCAACATGAGCTTTATCACTGTGCATTCTAGAGCTGTTCTCATTTGTAAGCATATTTGTGTGCTTTTCTGTGAGCTCATATATCTGACAAATCTTAATGGCCTTATTCGAAGCTAAATCACTGTAACAAAGCAAAATCTTTCTCAAAGCATCAACTTTTATACCTCATACAAATCTGGCCTTTATCAACTCATCCCTTAAATCACAAAATTGGCATATTTTAGCCTTATTTCTCAGGTCAGTCATATATGCTGCAAAAGTTTCACCAGGCTTTTGATCCCCTTGTGTAAAATAAGTGCCTTTCCATTATAACATTTGTCTGGGGGTTACACATTTCTATAAATTTATGTTTTCAGCACTCTGGGTCCTCCCTTGACTCAGCCGGTACAACAATATGATGCTTTTCCTCTTCTCCTGTATAGATAGCAGGTACATACACAAATGAATGCTCCCTTTCTATGACTTCTGACCCAGCTAAATTAAGCAGAATAAATATCTTTTTATGCTAATCTTTATCAGAAAATGCAGCCTGTATGAAAATGTTGTATACTTGCTCAAACACTCTCCAATTCTAAGCAATATTACTGTCAAACACAAGTGCACTGGGTTTTTGAAATACGTGTGCCATGCCCACAAAGTAAACACAAACTCACTGAAAATATGGCTCTTATAATTATCTACAAACCGTTCTTGTGAGTTTGCAATAACATTCAAATGCACAATAAACTCTTTGAAATACTAAACCCAAAACAGAAGGAAACCACCAGTGCTGAGAGCACAACCTGTGCCAACAAATAAAACTAATGATCCACACTGCAGAGGCAACGTTATAAAGCACCATCTGTATGTTTTTATAGTTTTGTCTGCGAATAAAGGTGTTGGAATTTTTTACATTGCCGATACTTGTTGGTGCTTTATAATGTTGGCATCTTTGAAATACTGTACTTTGTGAAATATGCCCTGTAATGGCTGTACTTTTTGCAATAGTTTTACTGTAACACTGCAGAAACATGCAAACACTTTATGCACTTCTGATAACTTGGATATCTTTGCTTAATAGGAACAATACATGCTTTGTGAAAATGCAGTCTTTTTCATTTATTTTATTTGTTGTATGCAATTCGGACTTTATTTCAACATTTCCATCGTAATTTGATCAATATCGTAGATACTGGTTTATGCGAATACCATTTAAAACTTTCTGTATTTTGCGAATAAGAAATAGTGCTGAGTAAGTTTTAATATATAAAACTAATTTCTGACCTGTTTTGCAAAGTATGCACATTTTAGGGATAATTTGCTGCTGTATATTAGCTGCGTGTCTCACTGTCTTGCTTCTGGATCCTGTTCTGACACCATGTCACTTGTCCTTCTCTAACATTGAAGACAAGGAGGTGGGGGTGGGGGGTTCAGATACTTTAATACATAGAAACACGTCAGAATTAATATCTAAGTCCAAACAAGTAGTTGCTCCACTGTATTCTGCATTCAACAGACCTATCATTGAGCACAATGCCCCTTTGGTATGTACTTAAGCATAAATATCCAACAACTGGAATGTCCACAGAGGTTCCTCATTAAAAGAATACAGGGCATACATGCATACATACATACATGCAAATAATTAAAGCATGGGGATTAATGCCCTTCTAGCTTGCAATATACCAAAAACACTTGTTCCCATAATGTGTCCAGGCTCTTCTTAAAAATATCTAAACAAGTACTTGCTTTAATGTAATTTGGTAGTCTGTTCCATGCATCAGCTACTTTGTCAGAAAACCAATTAGTATACTTCATTCCTATAGAATCTTCTTTGTAGGTTGTCTGATGATTCTGTAGTACTTTTTGATAACTCCAAACATTCCCAGAGGTACTTGTCTCTAAATGCCCTATATACCTGAATAAGATCTCCTCTTAGATATTTATAAGAGACTGTACAAGTTCAGATATTTTAGTTATTCATAATAACTTAAATTTTCACATCCATGGATGCTCTTGGTATATTTCCGCTGTACTCTTTCTAGTTTACTCATGCTTGTTTTCTTATAGGGTTTCCATATTATTAGCCCATACTCAAGTTAGGGTCTAATGTAACTAACAAACAATGACTTCAACATTTCTGATTTCCTAGACTTTATAATTTTTTTTATACATCCTATAGTTTTATAACTATCATTAACCAGTTGGTTGATATAATAGTTTTTCAGCTTTTCCCAGTTAGGGGTCGCCACAGTGGATCTCCGGTCCGCTTATTGTTAGCAGTGATTTTTACGGTGTTGAGTTGCCAGCCCAGCACCCAACCATCAGAGAAGGCACACCCAAACACACACACACCTACCTGCATGTCTTTTTTTCTGTTGATCACGGGGAGGACATGCAGACTCCACACAGAAAGCACTCCAGCCAAGAATCGAACCAGAGAGCCTCTTACTATGAGGTGACAATGCTAACTGCTGCACTACCACAGCCGACCATTAACCAATTGGTTGATATGATTAGAAAAAGTCATAGCTGTATCTACCCATATACCCAGATCTTTAAATGAGTCTACAGTTTTAATCACTGTGTGCTGTATTAAATATTCACCTTTCAATTTATGTCTCCCAAATCTCATATGCTTAGTTTTTGATGTATTTATCAGCATATTATTCTTCTGTGCCCAAACGGTCAATTTAGTTTAGTTTAGTTATTTTGCAGACATGCCTTATCTGTAACACATTTTATTTATTTACATAGCATTACTAAAAAATTACATTAAACAGAATTTATACAAAAATAGAAATAAAACAGACTAGTAGTTCAAGATTACAAGTGGAAGGTACAAAACTCATACAAGCATAACATATTGAGCAGATAGCTCTATATACAGTATTTACAAGATAGGCCAATATACAGTATACAAGTTTAAATGTAAGGTATGTTAAGGAAACTATGTAGTGAGCATGCAGAAGAGACTAAAAGATTTGTTGTTTAGTTAGGAATACATCTAGTGAGTCTGGAGTATCTTAGACAGTGATGAAGACATTCTGGCAGCTTGGTTTAGTCCAGGACAGTAATAAGTTTACCCAGTTTCAGATTGTCTGCATTTAGACTGTAGAACAGCTCAGATGAAAAAGTTAGGTCTAAAAGAACAAGTAAGAGCCTAAGACAGAGCCCTGTGGGACACCGTGAATGTAACCAAGGATTTCACCTGTCCAGTTGGTGTGTGATACTTGCCATGTCCTATTTGTAAGCCATGCAGCTATCCAACTTATCAAGAGTACATCAATACCTAGTTGTTCTAATTTATTGATTAGTGTTTTGTATATGACCCTGTCAAATGCTGAAGTTAAATCTATATAAATCACATCACAGCACACTTTTTCATTCATAGCTGTTATTATATTGTTATAGAACATCATGCTACAGGTGGTAATAGATCTGTTTTCAACATATGGATGCTGTTTCATGGTTTCAAGTCCCAACCTATCCAATTCTAACAATAACTTATCCAATATTACCTTCTCCATTATTTTTCCACAACATGAAAGTAGACTTAAAGGTCTATATGACTCTGGGTTTGCCCTACTCCCCTTTCCCCTTGAAGACAGGTTTAATAAGCGGATGTCGCCGATCTTGAGGAATCTCCCCATATTTATATAACCTAGTGAATAATAGATTTTACGGTACCGTAAGTTGTTGCTGAAGTGTCCTTAGGTCATTGTTACTAATTCCTTCTCCTCCTTGTGCTTTCTTTGGATCTAGTTTGTGCAGTTTTTTTTTCAATATAATCTAAATTGATTCTAGTATGTGAGATTACCTGAATGTCACTAGGACAACTTATCACCCCTTTTCCAGATCCAAACTGTTTTGCATAAGATTTTGTAAATATGTCTATAATTTGTTGTGTGTGAGAATACATTTTAGAATCTGTGTACAGTTTATCATTTTGTATGTCTTTACTCCTTCCATATCTTATGTATCTATAAAAAAAATGTCCTATTATGTTCAGTATCTTTATATACATTTTCTTCTTGATCTTGTCTTACACTAGGCTTAATCTGTTTGTCCAGCTTGCTTATTTCAGTTTTCAAAGTTGTAGTTCCAACTATTTTCTATTTCTTATATTTTTGTCTTTCATCTTAATCAGATATCTTTTTCTTATGGAAATATAGCTCACTGATGTTGTATGCCTAGATCCTGATGTTAAACTTTTTTTTGATTTTTTGTACTCAAGCAATTTCTTTTTCAAAGCTTTCCACATTCCATCTACAGTTTTACCACTGATCACCTCACTCCAGTTAATTTTACATAGTGACTGTTTCCTTCCAAATAATCTGTAATTAATCTTCTGTACATTGGTTTAGATTTCAGTTTGGCAGAGTTATCTAGCAACAAATTAACCTTTATAACTCCATGATCACTGCACGTCAACAGTGGTAAAACTTTACCTGAAGTAAATGAAGTTTGGGAACAGACAAAGTTGTCACAGGATATCTTTACGGTGGGGGGGAGCTGGGATGTAAGGAAGTAGGTAAGATGGGATTAAGTGAGTTTGTAGGGAGCAGGTAAGAAAGGGTTAAGCAAGTGTGAAGCTAGGGGAGGAAGTGAGATAGGATTAAGGGGTGGGTCTTGAAGACTTTTGAGGTGGGATTTAGTGTTGGGAGGCACATTTGGTGTGATCTTGTTGCCCTCCCAGCCCGTCCTGTTTTGGTGTTGGCATTTGGGGCTGAGAAGAGGGACAGGCTTGCCCCTCTTCTGTTCCCCCTCTGGAGGTAATTGGAAGTTTGAGGTGGTGAGGATTTGATGGTGCAAGACTTTGAGTGGATGGATTGGTTTGGTGATATGCTGAAGGTGAGTGGGGAAGCTGCCTTGTTATTACAATGATAAGTGAGCAAGTGGGGGATGCTTCTTATCCATGGGTGAGGTTATGCTACCTTTATGTTTATTTATGTTATTTTCTTGCAATGAGTTGAAGTTGATTGTTTCAATAAAGTTTCTATGTTTATCAGTTATTATTCCATGCAATAAAGGTCGTCAAAGGTCTGTGGGTGTCTGTGTGGTTTTTAAAGTTGACTGTGACAAAAGTGATTTCTTTAGGAACACAAACCTTATCTAATATGGTCCATCCCCTGGTAGGTTTTTTTGTTTTACAATCTGTAGCAATGGTTGTTCCTGAATGTACTTTGTGAATATTTCCTAACTAACGTTGATTCAATATTATTCCAATCTGTTTCTAGTAAATTTAAGTCCCCAGCTAATATTATTCTTCCCTTGTGTGCTCATGCGAGAAATATATGAATTCCTCTAAGACATCTGCACTTGACTTTGGAGGTCTCTACACTCCAACAATTGTAACATATCCTATGTAGACCACCTCATGGCCCTATCCCTGTATTCTGTATCCTACAGGCTCTTGAGGGGAGAACTATGCCTGGCATACAAGGCATGATCAGAACCCAACCTGAAGGACCACCTGCTTATCCACAAAACACCACAGCACCAGAATTACCCATTCTAAAGACTTAAACCTTGCCTGTGATATAAATAGGACCCGAGAAGAGACAGGTGTGATCCCAGAGACAACCCCTTCTCTGCAACAGGCTCCCCATCCATGTGAATCAGAATTCCTCCCTAATCCAATTCAAGTAAAACTTTGACAATTGGATGGGGAACAGGAAATTCATTCTTGGTTTGGAACCTATGTCTCTAATGGACACAGGCAGCATGTAAATGGTTTATCCCCCAGGTCCCTGCTTGCAAATGTTTCATCTCCCAGGCCCCTGTTTACACTTGTCAATGGGACCAGAACTTGTCAGAGATTTGGGATGCATAGCTAGGCTTAAAAAGGCCCTTATGGTCGTTAGCCTAGTAAACACCTATGGACCTATGAACCTATTAGGTAATACAGTACTGTCTAGTGCAGTACTATAGAGACATTGATTCAAATGCCATAACAGTAAAATAATCAGCAAAAGATGTAGAAATACATCAATGACAATGATCAAAAAGTGAAATCAGCAAATGATTAATAAGTTATTTTTATTTTTTTATTTAACATTTGTTGACCGGGAATGTCCGACTAGGTTCCACAGATCCTGTTTTCAGCGGAGGCCCGGGAGAAATGCTCCAGAAGCATGTCTTTAGAATATGGGAGGAAACTGGAGTACCCGGAGGAAATCCACGCGAACGCAGGGAGAACATGCAAACTCCACACAGAAGGCACCCCAGCCGAGAATCGAACCGGAGAACCTTTTGCTGTGAGGCAACAGCATTAACCGCTGCACCACTGCGCTGCCCTTATTTATAATATGATCTTGGATATTGCCAGTAGTGAACAATAACATCAGAGTAGAGGGTGGTGAAATCAAGACACTGCAGTAATTCAAGTCAACCTGTGATGTATAGAAAAACAACAGAGAAGTATGAAGCAGGCAGAGTTGCATCTATCTCTCTGTCTGTCGGTCTTTCTCTCTCTCCCTCTCTCTCTCTCTCTCTCTCTATATATATATATATATATATATATATATATATATATATATATATATATATATATATATATATACATCTCTTAGAATACTAAAAATGATTGAAATACTCAACTGCCAATGTCAGCAACATTAACAATAATAGTTCAACAATGCAAACATTGACATGTCACTATGCATGCATTGTGAAATAGCCTCAGAGCATGCAAACAAATCCACCAGAAAAATCAAAAACATTGCACTGGATTCAATAAAGCCTACACAATCTGCTAAGACCACGTGCGCATCATGCCACGACATGCACATGATAGCGTACCATTTTGATTCAGTAAGCAGCTCTACACAGTGTATAGAGCTAAACAAACATGGTAAACATCATGGCATACTAATTGCAGCATAATCAGCTGAATTGTTTGCTATTCAAATGGTCCAGGATGGACAAGCTATTGAATAAGCTATAATGCAGCCATGTAGACTCAGTGCTGGTTTTCCCTGCAAAAAGGAGTCTATGCAGAAAGAATGTTAGGGCCTGTTGTTGCTTTAATTCATGTGTCTGTGCAACAGGATGACGTCTATGCTGCTGCTGCTGTTAATAGACCATGGTCAAGAAGAAGAAGGGTTTTTAGACCCATTTAACTAATCACAATCTGCATGATGTGGAAATTGTAGAGCGCCACAGGAACTCTGCAACCTTTGTCGTCCTCAACTCAGACCAATGGAAACCGAGGGGAATTAGTACTGCTGGAGACACAGGTATGTGAAGCACTTAGAATTTTAGCTACAGGGATCTTTCAGAGACCAACAGGGGACATGTTTCGGGTGTCATAGGCATCAGCGTTCATGATCCTACATCAATTCCTGAATGCTGTGCTGCAACATGCCAGTGACTACATATATTTTCCACATACACCTGAGGACTGGGCCAGAAATATGCAGGAGTTCTGCACTGCAGCACACTACCCTAATGTACTGGGTGCCATAGATTGCACAGATATAGAAATCAAAGCACCACCCAGAGAACAGGGAAGGGTGTACATAAATAGAAAGGGCTTTCGCTCCATTAACTGCCAAGTCATGTGTAAAGCTAAGGGAATCATCTTGAATATGTGTGCTAGCATCCCAGGCCGTTACCACGACTCACATATCTGACACAACTCCTAACAGTATGAGATATTTACTAGGGGTAATGTCCCACAAAGTCATTTACTGGAGAATGCAGGTTATGCATTGGAACCGTGGCTGACAGTGCCCATCAGAGATGCACACACACAAACAAGAAATATCACAGAGTATTTGTTTGGGCTGCTGAGTTGAGATTCTGGTGCCTAAATACATCTGGGGGAGCCCTGCAGTACAATCCATTTACATGTACTGAAATTTTCACAGTGTGTGCCATGCTTTACAGCATCATCCTGAGAAAACAGCTTCAGCAGGATCAACGGGGGAAGGGCACACATCCCACCACTACTATCAAGGTCACCGTAGCCACACACTTGTGGGGATTCAGAGGGGAAAACAGCAGCTGCTGTGGGTGTAGTTAGACATAGGTGTGCTGAATATGCCTTCTTATTAGCTAAGAGGTAACGCATAGCACACTCACTACTCACCACCTATAGGGCTAAAACCTTCATTGTACCCACATACGTACAGTAACATTGATGCCAGGCAATGCTCACAACACATCTGACACAGATATCCTTCAGAAGGGCCTCACAGAAACGGATAACTGGTGCCAGAGCCATGGCCTAAAGTTAAATGCCAAAAAATGCATAGTCATACCCTTTGGGAAAATCAAGGTTACCCCTAGCTACCATATAAGAGGCAATCCACTGAGCACAGAAGAAGTTATCAGGGACCTGGGGACCCAGGTTGACAGTAACCTTTCATTCGACACTCATGTTGCTAAAATAGTTAGGAAGACCTTCTACATTGCCCACCTGATCATGAAGGGATTCACATCTAGATCAAGGGAGGTCATAGGCTAACCTGTACTCATCACTCATCAGACCAATGATTGAGTACAATGCCCCATTCGGAATGTATCTGACCCGACACTTGCAGCAGCTGGAGAGGCCCCAAAAGTTCCTCACCAAAAGGATAAAAGGTCTCAAAGATATGTCTTATGCTGCCCGGCTGAAAGAACTCCAGCTCTATTCAGTCGCCACCGCCTGCTCAGAGGTGACCTGTGCCTGACATACAAGGCCATGTCAAACCCAGATTTGATGAACATGCTTCACCTCAAAAATCGAAATCTCTTAGAGCCACAAGGGCAGGAGACCTAAACCTAGACACAGCTATTAATAGGACGTGCTGGAGGGATAGATTCATCACCCAAAGACTCCCTATGCTGTGGAACAAAATCCCAGTATATGTGAGGCAGAGCACCTCGCTGGCTTTGTTCAAGAGGAATCTTGACCAATGGATGGGAGATCGCAGATATACCCCAGAGATTACCTCAGTGTCTCTGCTCAACAGAGGCACTGCAAAATAATGGGCATAGTTTCTCCAAACTAAAGGGGTGGCGTAAGCCACAAAACTATGGGCTAGGCTTGTAAATGCCCTCGGGCAGATAGCCTAGTATAAACCTATGAACCTATGAACCTATGTAATAGCTATGTACTCCTAGCATTAGACAGAGTCAGCCTTGAACTAAAACTGTAGCAACTATTGGATTTATAAGGTAAGTGCTGGACCTGGAATATTAAATAAAAAAATGAGTAATAATACAAATGAATTGCATGTCCTTGCATATTGTTACTTGGTAATGTAAGTAAGTAAAAGGTGGTTGAATTTTACAGCAATGACTGAAATATGTTGCAGCAGTGACTTATATGAATACATGTCCTCTGTCAAGTAATAGTCCACATGCATCAAACATTCACACATTTATAACTCTCAAAAGTACTGAATCTCACAGAATGCCATCAGTTTGGACTCATACTTTTCTACTGGCAAATCATTAAAGAGGGAAGTTAAAAATTAATGACACACATTTCAGTTTCAGACTTAATATCCCTGAGAAAAATCTTAAAAATAGCAATGCAAAAACTGATTCTATTAGTTGTCTAACTTTGTAAAGCCAAAATATTTAAAAAGTCTTCACCTTTGTCCCAATTTTATTCACGGCTTGGTCCAGGTTTGTTGATGTAAGAGTGTGGGAACCACATACACATTATAAAAACCTGTAAGAAAGCAGTACAATTAGCAAAACAACATCACAAACACAACTATACTAAGCACTAAGTCAGCTATGCACCCTGAGTATGAGACACAAAACTGCCTCATCTACACAGACAACCCTCTCCTCCTACCACCCAACACTACAAAGTGCGAGAGATGCACTTACATAGCCAAACTGGAAGCAAAGCTCTCTCCAGCCAAGATTGTGCTAGACAGTCAAGAGGAGAAGGTTAACACCTGTACCACACCTCAAGCAACACATAGCCCTTCAAAACCCACACCATCAACACCCACACATAGCAACACTAAACACACGTATGCAGAGGCCCTTAACATTAACCTGCCTAAGCAACAAGGACCTCCAAAGCTGAAACACAAACAAACACCAGTCACAACCAAATTGACATATAACTCACAACATCAGTGTGCCACCCAGCAACAGCTGCTAAGGCAAGACAATGTAGCCAGCACTTTAGTCATAGGTGACTCTACAGTCAGGCACACTGATGTCCCACTCACCAGGCTGAACAAGGAGAAAATTACAGTCAGCTGCCTGTCGGGTTCCAGGATCCACCACATAGTGCATGCACTCAAGTCACTCCACAAAAAGTACAAATACAACTCTGTCATTGTCCATGTTGGAGTGAATGACTTGAGATGTACTTCCCTGGACTACATGAAAAGAGACATGGAAGAGCTCTTGGATTATGTGGCCCAGGCAGGTATGACCCTAGCCCTGAGTAGCATCCTGCCTTTGCCCAGAATGATACCAAAGTATAAGGACAAAATGATTGACTTCAACAGTTGGCTAAGCTTCTGGTATCATTCAAAGGAGATCCATTATCTGTCTGCCTGGGACGACATGATCAACAAACCATGATGCTTTGCCAGAGATGGTCTGCATCTGTCACCCCTGGGATTCAGGTTACTGGCTAAAGCTCTTGCCACCCCTATAGTGCCTTTTTAGGCAAGGTTCAAAGGACAAAACCACCACCATAAAAGATACAAGCATGCAAAATCTGAAGGTAATACTACTCAATGCTAGAAATCTAAACCTCAAAATGCACTCTCTTGAGACACTCCTAAAAATGGAGAACATCGATATCTGTGCAGTAACTGAAACCTGTTTCAAGGCTCCAGAGAGCACCCCTGCAATACCAGGCTACAACTCTTACCACACTTTTTGGCCACCAAACCAAGACCGAAACACCAAACGTGGAGAAGTGTCCATAGTCACCAAGGATATTCACACTTCCAGGTTAGTTGCCCAAAACAATGCATCTGAAATTCTCCAGCTGCAACTAACACTAGTTAAGACTGTAATCCAAATTGTAGCTTGCTACAGATCCCCCACCATGCCCCAAGAGTCTCACTACACCTTTCTAACCATACTGGAAAATATTAAGATACAACCAAACACCCTAATACTCGGTGATTTCAACTACCCTGCCATTAACTGGGAAAACTACTTCGGTACCAACACCTTTTCCCAATGGTGCTTGGAATTCATAAATTCCAATGCCCTGGATCAACAACTCCATTGTCCCAACAAGGGTTTCCAGTATCCTAGACCTGGTCATTACCAGTATGAGAGATAGATGCTCCACACCAGTGGTCACCCCCTCATTGGTCAGGTCTGACCATAAGCAAACCACCCTTGACATCCACATCCCACCCCCCATAAGAAAACCTCCATAATAAACTTCTCCAAAGCCAACTTCATGCTACTCAAGTCAGAAGTGACAAACTTCATGACACCCATGCAGACGGGAGCTGAAAGGTCAACTGCTGAATCCTACACTAAGGCACTGCATGAGCACATCCACTATTGCATGAATCGTGCCATCCCAAATAGAACAAAGACACTCTCCTCCAAAAAAAGGAAGTCAATCTGGTGGTCCTCTGCCATAAACAAACTATACAACAGAAGGGAGAAACTGTTGCAGAAAAGAGAAAAATCCCAGGATGCAAAAAACTCCCTTACCAGCCTCAGTAAGGAGCTGAGAACCCTCATAAAATCCTTTCAAGCTAGTTATGAAAATAAAATTGCCAAAGATTCCTAAGATAACCAGAAGGCATTCTATAGTTATGTCAAGAATCTAAATGGCAATGCTCAGTTCTGCTCTGAGCTACAACAGAATGGCATTAAATATACTGATCCCAAGGATACTGCCAATATCCTGGCAGATAGATTTAGTGCCAACTTCACCCCCCTCTCACCCTCTAGTCTAAAGGGTCCATCTTAATACCAAAAGATTGCCACATTCCAGTAATCACGGCCACACAGGTAGAAACTGCACTCTCCAAATCTAAGAATACAGCATCTATGGGACCAGATGACATTCTGGGCTGTATACTACATGAACTACAAAATTAACTGGCACCTCACCTAAGTGTCATATTTAATCATAGCCTCACCTCAGGATTCATACCCACTGAGCGGTGCACAGCGACAGTTATCCCATTTCACAAGGGGTATCCACCTTGGATCACGGGAACTACCGTCCCATCAGTCTGACAAGCCTGATCTGCAAGGGCATGGAACGCATTATCATGGAACTTATAAACAAAGACATTGGCAGCCTTCAAACCCTGGACCCCACTCAGTTTGGGTTCATGAAGGGCCGATCTTGTCTCCTGAACCTGATTGACTTCTTTGAATTAGTCTCCAGAGCTGTGGACGAGGGTAAGGCGGTCGACACAGCCTACCTGGACCTCACCAAGGTGTTTGACACCATCCCCCACTCTGGAATCATAGATAAACTTACTAATCTTTGCATAAATCCCTACGTCACTTGATCGGTTGCCAACTGGTTTACTGACAGACCCCAAACTGTAAAAGTAGCTGACTCCAAATCCAGCTCCAGACAAGTGACACGTGGAGTACCTCAGGCTTCAGTCCTGGGACTTCTCTTGTTTGGCATCTACTTCTCTGAAGTACACGCCAAAAATAAGGGACTCTGGCTAACAAAGTTTGCATATGACTGCAAACTGGGAGCCATTACTGAATCCCCAAATGATGTGGATATTCTACAAAAGGGCCTTACAGAAAGAGATGCTTGGTGCCAGAGCCATGGGCTCAAGCTTAATGCCAAGAAATGTATAATTATCCCCTTTGGGAAAAAACATGTACCCATGAATTACCACATAGGTGGCAGTACACTAAACACCAAAAGTGTGATGAGAGACTTAGGGACACAGGTGGACAGTGGTCTCACCTTCAATAACCACATTACCACAATAGTCAGGAAAATCTTCTATGTGGCACACCTCATCACTAAGGGATTTTCATCCAGAAAAAAGGAGGTCATTGTCCCACTGTCCTCACCCTCATTAGACCCATTATAGAGTACAACGCCCCATTTGGTATGTACCTCACAAGACATCTGCAACAGCTGGAAAGGCCACAGAAATACCTCCCTAAAAGAATCACAGGCCTAAACTAAAACAGATGCCCTATGCTGACCATCTAAAAAAAACTCCAGCTATACTCTGTGGCATATCATCTACTCAGAGGCATCTCTGCTTAACATACAAGGCCATGTCAAACCCTGAGCTGTTGGAGATGCTCCACTTAAAAAAATCCCAATCCCTCAGAGCCACATGCTCCAGGGATCTAAACCTGGTCATCACAATGAACAAAACATGCTGTAGGGATAGGTTCCTGATCCAGAGACTTCCCATACTCTGGAATAGACTGTCCATACATGTCAAGCAGAGCACCTCCTTGGCCCTCTTCAAAAGGAACCTTGATGATTGGATGGGAGATAGGAAATTCACCCCAGGGATCATGTCAGTCGTCCTGCTGGACAGGGGTCCAGGGAAGTAAATATTGTGGGAAGAAATATCCAGGGAATTGTTATGGCTAGGCTTGTATAGGCCCTAGGTCTGATAGCCTAGTATCAACCTATGAACCTATGAAGCTATGTATCCCCGAATACAGCAGATCTAAAAAGCAAGAATCATTTCAACCAACATGCCTAAAAGCATATATATTTTAATAGCACCTGAAACAAAAAAAAACACATAAAATCAAAAATACAAGGAGTTTAGCTCTTTCACACACTGGGTGCTATTTCAGATCTGTCTCACTGATGGTATTCTGAAAATTTAAAAGACAAAATAGCCAATAGAACAGTAAAGTTAATTAAACTTTATGAAACAGGCTTCAAGTCTTTAAAGCTGGTCTTAAAGGTACCATATAATTAAGTCCAGGAGTTTTATTACCTTGTAAAGTGGCAATCCATTTCATTCCTGCCACTTCAGTTATATTTATAATCTCACCACCTTCAATAACTTATAATACCATGAAGGTAAAAGAATGTTCAGTATTAGAAGAAATATGCTTACAAATGGCATTAGACATATTACCAGTTCTAATATCACTCAAATACTGAAGGATACGCTCTTTGAAAAGTATTGGTCTTACCTGCATAGAAACTGGTACATACTTGGCAAGCAGCTAAACAGATCACATTCTTTTAAATTTTCAGAATACCATCAGTGATATAGATCTGAGGAAGCAGCTAGTGTCTAAATGAACTAATCTCCTTGTTTTTATTTTTGTTTTTATGTTTTGTTTGTTTCAAGTGCTATTAAAAAAATATGCTTTTAGCTACGTTGGTCGGACCAGTTCTTGCTTTTTGGATATTTTAATTTAAGGACTGATTTTTAGCTGCAGGCTGTAAGTTCTTGCTTTTTTAATACAAAAGAGAGCAAATGAGGATATGGCACAGTTATCATCATTTGCACAGGGTGTTGTGTGTATCGAGGGGGGGGGGGGTGCAGAAAGCCTAGGCTGATATAAAAGGTAAGTGAGTGCTTGTGAGTAAGAAAGAGAAACAGGCAAACTTTTGGATAAAGTATGAAATGACCACTGATACAGAATGAGGTTTAAGCCTCATGACTGACTCATGCAACTGTTATTGTATGTGTGTCTATATGGGCACTCACTGTGAAATTGTATGTGAGCATCTGCAGCAACACAGCCAAGCTCTCTGCTAGCTCTACATCTCGGTATGTCATACAGGTGTGAACCATGCATTGTAGAGGTGGCAGTTCATCATTGCTGTACCTGACGATGAGAACTGGCTCTGCCAGGAGTTGCACTGACATGTCCATGCCCATCATCAGATGCACTGCAAATACCCGAATGTGACTGATGCATGCTAGATGAGCTCTTTCCACAAGCACACCCAGGATCATGACACCCATGGCCTGCCACATCTAGGAGTGGACACCTCAACCACTGATGGAGCAGTGGAAATAGTGCCAGTATAGGAGCATGATCTGGCACAGTCATGTTGACTAACATCAGATGATGTGGTTAACCTGTACTCAAGTAGATGTTCCATCACAGACACTGCCTGTTCCAACATGTCATTCATCTGATCCATTGAATTGGCAACACAATGGAAACAGTCATGCATGTTAACCTGTGCCATATCTGCATCCCTAAGCATTTCCTTGGAAGTCCGATCGGAATGTGCCTGCACCTCCATGACAGCCCTAAACATACATCCAGTGACATGGAAAGGCACACCTGAATCAGGTGGTGGATGAACAGCAGGCCTCCTATGAGCACCCCTAACAACCATCCTACATGGCACCTTGCCTACACTTTGGCTGCAGCCAGAGTCAACAGGCACTGAAGCCACAGTAACCAAACTATCCTGATCGAGTGTTTCATGCTCCATCTGTCTAATATCTGTGGGCTCACTGGAATGGGTTTGCCTAGGCTTACTGGCTGTGTCAGATGGAATTACAGGGTATGGCTGAATGTCAGCCACACCTCTCAAGTGTACAAATGTTTGCAGAATGTCCAGATTTTTGCCTCATATTTTTGGTCTGTTCCTCACAAAAATTGTCCCCGGGATTCATGAACCTTGCGCCAGGCGCCCGCATAGCGTTGGCGTTATAACGCCAAATATGGCTGCTGAGCGATTCAGGTATGAATGAATTCCACGTGCACTACCGGCGTGCGCCGGACCGTCTCCGCCCCCCGGCGTAGGTATGCAAAACACACTGTGTGCGGTATTGCACCATGCAAATGAGGGCAATAGCGATCCGAGTGGCGCGAGGCGTAAGGGCACGGAAATGTAAACCAAAAAAAACGGTTTACATTTACCCAAACATACCGGAGGAGTAACGGAAGGCTGTCAAAGTCAGGTATCATATAGGTGCAATATGCCAATGTCCAAAGAAAATATGCACAAAATGTAAAAAATGACATAAATGGCACGTACGTAGAAAGAACAGCAGACCCCCGGGATGTGTGCACAGAAGTTGTAAAGCAATGAAATAATATGATAATGTCCGAAAAGAGCATTAGAACACAAATCAGCTGCACAGCCACCACACACCATAGTATGTATGTAAAGCTGCAACCCCAGCGCAATGGTTGTCAAGGAGTGGAGGCGGTGTCCGGCCCCGTAACCAGGTATTAGTAGTCAATTCCATGCAAATGAGGCAGATAATAGTGAATCGCAAAAACGGCGCCAGCGTAAGGATGGAGCAAACGGCGAGCGGTACTACACCGAGGAGTGGCCTACACCAGATACACGTCAACCACACAGGGGTGCCACCGTAGGAGGAAGGATATTGGAGGACAGCAAATCTGGGCTGTACAATGCACATCACAACATCATGACTGGCGTGTTAGGAAATAGATGCGCTGACAGTACAGAATGCGCGTACAAATGCATGTGCGAGGACGACTACGTTCCGAAACCAGTCATGTGACGGCCTCACCGGCAACAACCAGGGATATAGGAAGGTAATGCTGAGAATACGAGGAAATGCGGAAGCAGTGTAAATGTATCCGTCGAGCAATTAACACCTATCAATGCAGCATGCGCAAACCCAGGCAGCTGACAAGTCTGCATGCTGACTCCTGCAGAACGGGAAAGGGAGGCATATGAGAGCAAAGATATACGGGGATGTAGTAGAAATGCAAAGAGCAAAGAACCGAAATAGCACAGCCAAGTACAGATGTAGCATAACTGCGGCTGCAGATAAAATGCATCATATGCCATGTGCGTGCAGGATGCAGTAATGTAAGATGCCAGGCGAAGGCAATGCAGGCAACTGTAATGTTACACTACAGGCAGTACCGTTGCAGCTGCAAGCGTAAAACCACGGAAATAATCCATGGATAGGGCCGCACAGACACACCCAATGACATCACCGGGTATACAGCACAACAGTAATAAATGTGAATGCGCACAACACACAGCGCGATTTCCCAAACGCCGCACCGTAGGGTGTAAACAGACGGGGAACTTTTAACATGTATATGCTGGGTGCCGCCGTGGCCGTGATGAATAGGTATGTGGCAGAGACAGACGGAGTTGCGGAGGGTGGTGCCGACAACTACCGTAGGCCTCACAGGAGAAGGAGAGTGTTCAGACCAAGGGTGACCTACCAGGGGCTGCGAGACCTGGAGATAGTAGAGCTACAGGGTGGACAGGGACACGTTACAGCAAATAGTGGAGCTGTGCGGCCGCGCCTGAGAACAAGAGACAACAGAGGGGAGCCCATCCCAGTGGACACAAAGGTATGTGTGAGCTTGCGAATACTGGCTACAGGTACCTTCCAAAGGCCCACCGGGGACATAATGGGCATCTCACAGGCATCAGCATCCAGGGTACTACACCAGTTCCTGGATGCCATGTTACCACATGCCCATGAGCACATAAAGTTCCCCACATCTCAGGAGGAGTTGGCTAGCAATATGCGCCCCTTCCACCGTGTGGCACAATACCCGGAGGTCCTGGGTGCGAAAGACTGTACGCACATAGAAATCAAGTCACCACCTGGGGAGCAGGGTAGACGCTACATAAAGCAAGGGATTACCCTCCATCAATTGCCAGGTCGTGTGCAATGCGCAGGGCATTATCATGGATGTGTGTGCTGGCAGCCCTGGAAGCTACCACGACTCCCATATCTGGCATGCCTCACAGCTGTATCAGGTATTCGCCAGTGGGGACATCACACAAGGTCACCTTGTGGGGGATGCTGGCTACGCACTGGAGCCGTGGTTGATGACACCCATCAGAAATGCACACACACACATGCAAGAACGCCATAATGAGGCACACGCACAAACGAGAATAATCATAGAGCATGTGTTCGCGATCTTGAAATCACGGTTCCGGTGCTTGGATACATCCGGTGGAGCCTTGCAGTACTCTCCAGGCACAAGTGCCCACATATTCATAGTATGTTGTATGCTACACAATATGATTCTGCGGAAACAGCTGCTGCAGGGACATAATGGCGGAGGGCCACCAAGCCCGCCACAACTGCCAGGGCAAGCACAGGCACAGGGCGTGCGTCGCCACGGACACACTGAGCCAGCCCCAGTAGGTAGACAGAGGCGTACCCAATATGCCTACGCCCTGGCAAAGAGGGCATAGCACATACTTTGACAGTGTAGGCCCCATGGACTGACACCTCCTGACCTGCACACACAGTAAAATGGACGCCACACAAACATGTCCGCCCGTAATGTGTACCGTATGTGCGGACGTATGTGTGACTCCAACAAAGGCACCAGCCAAACACTGCACACCCAATAGTCAGTAGAGCATGGAACGCCAACAACTCAACGCCCCCCGGTACAACAGCACACGGCGTAGCCATATGCCACTATCGGCGCAAGTCGACCACACATGTACGCATTTGCATACACAGATACCGAAATACATATCAGTACACATGTAGAAATATATGTACGCATACACAGATAGAAAGGACAACAGGGTAATATGGAACCCAGGGATGCAAGGTCACAGATAAGTAAGACGAAATCACCACATATTAAACATAGTGACCGACAACCCGATCATCCTGGAGGGTGGGCAGGGCAGGTAACGCCAGCCATGGAAATGTTAACCTGCAGCAATACATATCCGCGTGTCGGGATGGTCACCGGTCCACGGTACAGTAACGGGATATGTGTAGGGTCACCACTTGTCCCACGTTGCCAGAGGACAGTCCACCTTTGGGCAGTTGTGTCCTGCAAAACAATGACAAAATGGCAAATGTCCTGAGATTGTAGGACAAAACTATTCCCCATAATTACGCTATCAGTTGCAGAAAACAGTTATTTTGTAGAAGAAACATCTAAATATGATAATAAACAGAATAAGCAACTGTAATGCTACAGCTTTGTATTCCGTCAAAAAGTGAATCGCTGTCCTCTGTACTGGCCGTGGGTATGTGTTGGCATGCAAAACCTGACGATGCATTACTAAAATGTCCCACCTTGGCCATTTGAAAAGGTGGCAACCCTACACATGTGTGTGGCATATCCATTAGAGATGAGTGCGAAGATACACGCCGCCACCGGCGATGCGGCCAACGTGGTATTGTGTCCAACCGTCGGTGCGAAGCGAAAGCATACCAGTGAAGTGTACGACATTATGAGGAACGCACCTCATCTGGGGTGTAAAACAGTGCATGTTCCTCGCAGTTCCTCCAAGTTCCACATTGAAAATGTCTCTCAAACAACCATTGTTAGGAATGTATATAAATGACATCCTGGTAAATACAATGTACTCATAGTAAGTCATGAAAGGTTCTTCACTGTAAGTAAATCATCATATCATAATCAACCTATGACCTACTTAGCTGAAGTTGTCACTATGCCATTACTATGTGTTCCACATTATGCCCATGTGTTTCACATTACTACTGTGTGTGTTCCCCACTCCGGCAATAGAAGGTTGACAGCCATGGCGGCAATATGTGTATGTGAGGTGAGGTTGTCGTGTGTTCCGCTGTGTGTGTGTAATGTGTGTGCCACTGTAAACTGTGTATGAAGGTGACATGTCACAGCCGGAGTGTAATAATAGGCGTAGGCATACAGTACAGGAACCATAGGCGTATGTACAGCAGTACCCACAAAGTAGTACCGACATCTCCTCAGTGGCTATGCGCGTGGCGACGTAAAATGATGCAAAGCGCAAATGTCCCAAACTGTACCACAGGGCCATAGCAAACAGGAGATGCAAAGGACGCATGTACAAACCACGACCGTAGGTATGGCGGCCATAACGTACACTCCACACGGTCCGTCGGCAACGTTACACAGCATCAGGCATGTACGGCGAAAATACGAATGTGCCATCCGGCACCGATCGTGAACAGTCACGGTCCGGTAAATACCGCGGTGTGTTCCACGACCGTGACGTAAGCAAGCGGCACACGAATAGGAGGCTACCGGTAGCATACAGTCCGCCCCAAGTATAGGACCACAATCACCGTAACTATCAGCGACAAAATGCCAATGGATGGTAGGCACGGACGAACATCCGCAGATATATAACCGATGTGAAGGAGGAATACGTGCAGGAAGCACACATGCAGGCGACAGCGACAGCAGACGACATCAACAAAACAAATATTCCCGGAACAACACACAGGTAACCCGCAGCTCCCTAAGCACGGATGGAGCACACACACAAGCATATCTGGTATGTATAAATGCAAGACTCACACACCGTCCCTGTCAACCACATCCGCAGATATACCCCATTGCACATATCAAAGGGATAACAGCTAAAACAGTAGCAAACACATACAGGCAGTGAATGACAGCGGCATACCCACAACAAGCTCCTGGGAAACACTAGCAGCGGCTCATGCATCCATGCATTCGCTATGTACAGGAAAATAACAGCCAGGTAACACATTTGAATGCACAACGCCATCGACAGACGCCGCCAGGACACGGGACCCACATGTCGAACACAATACCATACCCAACACACACAATCCACGGCTAACACCACAGCGAAATGTACCCGACAACACACATAGCGGATGCAGTCACACAAACATGATACAATACATACCATCCTCACGAAGGTAGTGCAAATAACCAACGGCCACGAGGAAAGAACCATGGCCTAGTGCCGGCGTAACGACGAAAGGAGGGGATCACCGCTGATATGCGCATAAGTACACACCGAGGAACAGCTATTGGCCTGATTAACCCACATGCATCAGGCGACGACGAATATAAGGAAGACCTCCTGGATATTCAAACCGTATGTTCATACCGAACTAATCCAAACAGAGAAAGAGAAACAAGAGAAACAAGGGAATAGAGGCGAACTCGAACAAAAGGCGGAAAGGTATGTCGAACCCACGACATGTACTGGTGTGTAACGACGATACGTGACGAATCTGTACAGTATGTGAACGGTGTGTGTAGGTAAAGATACCTGTCCATCAGGCAGAGAGGCGAAGGTTGGATATGTAATGCTAAAACGGCAGCATACCAACAACTGAGGACAACGTGTGCACAGCAGTGGGACAACATGTAAACACCAGCGATAACCCCAGGGCGGCTTGCCACCCTTTCAAAAGGCCAAAGTGTGAAATCGTCGGGACACACTTCAGATGTTACAGGTGGACACATACCCATGGTCAGTACAAAGGTTAGAACTCTACTCTTTAGCATAATGAAATGTGTAGTCTTGTAGCAGGTCAGTTGCTTATTGTGTGTCTTGTAACAGTTAGGAATGTACATACATAAACAAGTATGTTATGCAACTCCCACATAAGAATGGGATATAGTGATGTCCCACAATCTCAGGACATTTGCCATTTGTGATACAGTTGTCAGGACACAACTGCCCAAGGAGGGACTGTCCCTTGCAAAGAGGCACAGGTGGTAACCCTACCCCAGCTCTGCCATAGGGGTTGCAAACACAGAACAATGCCACCACCCACGCCGATGTTGGCAGTGGATATCCAACACTGAAGTGCCACAGCAGGGGATAGGACATTCATGTATAGTGTCACAGCACACATGTGCATGGGCATATACCGTCGATGTCATACGGAATGTGCACGACGTGCACCTATCCCACGCAGTAGGGGCGACTATGTCAATTATGTGTAATGCAAAGCTGGCATGATGGATATGTTCACAAATCATAGACAGTATCACAGGCATAGCATGCATGATGGAGCGATGGGCTAATGTTATATACATACACAAGATATGTATGGCCTGCACATATGGGACAATGTAGTAGCAGAAGAGGTACCCAAATGGAGGTAACAGCAAGTGACCATGTCCAAACGTTCCATAGCAGGTGCAATGTGTGCCACAATGATGTCCAGCAGGGCCGTGTGTAAACACATGTGCAATGTACACAGTACTGACACCCCCCCCATGGTAGTGTCCACTGAACGGCAGAACTGGATGTCAACTGTCATGTCTATACAATCGTCCGCTGTGGTGGTACCATGGGTGTGTGTCACCCACCAGCAAGGCAGCTATCACACGACTAGTGACACAGTGTGCCCCTGTGGGATGTGCACAGGACCTATGTCCCACAGCATGGTGTGTGTCCAGTCTGTGGATGTCACACACGCCTGGGCTGAGCAATGTGGCATGTGTGCACACATGCAGGACTGCTACTCCCCCCCTGCCCACAGCAAACGACATGTAGGAGTACTACATGCATCAGTACTGTGGAGAACATGGCCCATGGCAGAGTACATTACACCCCTGTGTACGTGGCATGCAGGTGAGCACAGATGTGTTACATGACTGTCATTTGCATATGTCAACTGTCTGAGCTGGGTAGACAGCACAGCATGACTATACTGAGACATGTAACGTTGTATCCATTGTGTAAGGTACACCACACATGTGTCATTGTAACACGGCCTGCGTGTACATGTGTGTATGGCACAGGTACAAGGGCACCCAAGGTATCAGCTAGACATACGGTCCAGAAATGTGTAGTCCTGCACATGTGTACCCACGCTATGGTGTAATATGGCAACCACAGCACCATGTGGGCCATGTGTGTGTACATCAACCATGTACAACGTGATATGCCTGTATACGGACAGTATCCATGTGATACACACCGCATGACTGTCAGTATGCAAATGTGATGTGTATGCAGTATGTGTGATGTAACTGATGCAATGATATCTACATGATATATCTGCCACACTGACACCTGTATGGGTGTCAGCAACATGAGCAGGATGACCTAGAATGCTGCCAGGTATGTAGAAGTGGTACATGTATGCATGTACAGTACTGTGTGACAGCAGGTAGTGTACGTATGCAAATATTGAGCATGAGGGGCCACATGTCTGAGGAATGTGCAATGCCACACGTCCCTGAAATGTCGGAGTCAGCATGATATGCCTGCACCACTGTGTGAACTGTACAGAAGGCACATGGCGTAACATGCCGAAACATACGGTATGATGTGATACAGGATGTGTACACTGTCAATAGCATAAAGTGGAATGGTGCTGAAGGGCAAAGAGCGGATCATGTCTGATGTGATACCCTCTGTAGCACCCCAACCACCCATGCAATAATATGACAGGTGGCCAGCATGGGATGTGGTGTGCTGTGGTGCACAGAAGCCCAACAAGGGTGCCAGGAAAGGCATGCAGGTAGTCATTGAGTGTGTGAAGCATGTATGTCAAGATGTGGCCCAGTGCCATACTGAATGGCCCAGTCATGGGTGTAGAGATGCAGCCCCATACGTGCAATGCAGTACCATCCATGTGTAGTGTGATAGATGTGGTAGTGTGGTGGTCAGGGTGCACAACGTACATGAATGGGCTAGCAGTCACTGACGTGTGCTGCAGAGACATGTAACAGCCAGGTTGGCGGGATACAACAACTTCTGGCGGTTGGAGGTGACATTGGGACTGTGTTCCCAGACATAACATGTGCATGACAGTACTATGTATGTGTCCACAGGGTTAATACAATGTCCAGCCAAGGATTGGAACCCTGTAGTGAGTGAGAGTGTGTATTGTTGGTAGGTACCCCATTGGCAGGCAGGATGCCAGCAACATCTGTGTCGTCAATGCCTGCATGACTGTGGTATGCTGCATTGAATGTGGATGTAGTCAAACAGCAGAGACATACCACCACACTGCGTGAGGGCCCACACTGCAATGTCTGGCAGTCATGTGTAGGTAGCTAGCTGTGGAGTATGTCATGCACCAGCAGGACACACCATGACTGTCAAGTGACACACAACACACAGGTGAACAAAACTACCGTGCAACAGCCTGCACATGTGCCCATACAGCACGTGTGCATGGAACAGGAATACCACTGTGGCATCTGTGAAAGTGCCAGCACCACCATGTCTCAGTGTGGGATAGCATGGTCCCTACCGGTGTGTAAATGTAGCAGAAGTGCACTGTGATCACTGTTGGCATAGGCACATAGACTGTCCATCGGATGGGGTGCCATGCCCTCAACCACCTCTGTCAGTGGATGTCAGTAATACCAGCTGTAGTGTGTATGTACCATGCATGCTGCTATGGTTGTGTGCTTAGGGTGTGGCTAGCAGGGATGGTAAGCATGGATGTTCAGCAAACAGAGGGGGGAGGTGTGTAGGCCTAGCATACAGACACATGGAGGTTTGGTGCATGCTGAGGGTATTGCAGGTATGGTATGTGTCGTGTAATGTGTCAACCAGCTATGCGTACTGCATGGCCAAGCATGTGTGGGTACGTGGGAGTCCATACTAGGGAAGGTCCTGTTGCCCGCAATACATAGCAGTAGCAACTGTCCCAGGTGCAATGTACAGCATGCCAACCCGACTGGCATGTAACCTGTGGTGTACAGTGTCTGCACTGTAGCGTGTCACAATGTGTGTACTGGTCACAAACATGGGTATCTGAACATGGACTACCTATGATGCAATGTGTCATGGGAAAATACAGTATGTGTGTAAATCACGGTGTGGTTTGGGAACCACCCACCTGTGTGTGTTGCAGTCCAGGTATGTGACTGGGAGGTATGATCTGTGTACAATCTGGACTGGCAGGTGTGCCGTGTAGGGCATGGAGGCATGTCCCAGGCACCGTAGATAAATGACATGTGTGCTGTACTGTGTGTGCAGTGCTACTGTACAGCACAGTGGAGGGTGTAAGCATTGTCACACATCACTGCATGCTGTGCCCACCTGTGACAGCCCTGCCAGAGGCAGACATGTGACACTGCTGCACAGGCAGCATAGCATGAGAAGATGTACAAGTGGGCTGCACCCCTTAGCCAGATGTCCACACGTCATGTGTGCCACGGTAGTGTGGTTCAACGACTATCAGACTGGACAAACAGCACATGCCTGCATAACAACAGTATGACCATAGTCAACAGTCCCAGTGACAGAGTAGGCCAATGTAGACTATCCCTGCATGCAGACCAGTGGCTACTGGACACCTGGCTAGACACACACCTGGACGGTTAATTCACCATTGAGCCATCACATGTCCACGCCCATGTGGGCCGTACAATGTCATCACAGGGTGATCACAATAGCAGGTGGCAAGGCAGACACGGTGTACCAGGTGATGTGTCATGTCTGCATATGTTGAGTAGCACAGCCGTTCACATGTCTGCAACATACTGGTGCATGATGTATACTGTTACATGATGAATGGAACTGCACTGTCACCCACTACAGGGCCAGCTGGCACAGGTGTGGTGTGACTGGTGTAACCCATGTTTGCACAGGAGACACACTGCTGTTGTAGGCAGCCATGCTGGTGGCCACCAGTGATATATGCAGTGGTCATACAAACATACTGTACACAGTGTTCAGGCAGGAATGTCAATTGTCGTGGACGATGTGCTGCTATGTGAATGTGGGTGTTTGTTGTGAATGTCACACATCCAGAAGACACCATCTGGTGCAGTCATCGTTGTCAACACGGTACACATCCACAGCAGTCAGAACCCAGTCCCGACAATGTGTGTCAGTCACCCTTGCACCGTGTGACATATGTGCACATGGCGGAACACCTCCCACTGTCATCTAAGCTGTCTACATGATGGCTGGAATGTGCTGTAGAAATGTACAATGCTGGTAGCCCAATGAAGTACCTGGAATCAGACACAGTACACTATGTCAGCCATGTAAACCATGCACAACAATGACTGCCAAACAGACATGAACAATGCATTGACACATGGAACATGTGCTCATGACAACCCCCAATGAGGTATGTTGCACATATAGATGTACAATTGTCATCTATGGCCATAGCATGGATGCAGACACACATACTCCACAGGTAGTACCATGTGATGTCGGTAGGGGGGCATTGCTTGTGTATATGTCACAGTAGATGTACACAGACATGTCCTGCATAGCCGTCATGTAGGGGTAGCTGTGGTATGTCACTACTGGACATGCCCATACAGAGTACCATGTCCCGCAGGAGATGTGTTAGGTGTGTACCACATGTGACATGCTGACAACAATCTGCGATGTGTATGGCTGACGGTGTACCTGTGTGACAATGTCTGTGATGGGAGCAAAGGCACATAGTATCGTATTGTATGCACACAAGCCCCACATAGCTGCATAGCCTGAACATACAGTACAAGGAGTGTGGGATGATAGCAACCCACAGGTGGAGATGGGTATGGACGGCGGCCCACAACCACATGTGTGTGTCACGGTGTTCACGTCCACGACACATGAGCATCTGAGAGGCTAGTGTCACACTTGTACAGGGTCGCATGTACATATGTTCATAACATCCCTGTATGTCCCACCACTGGCCTGTGGACCGATGGACAACAAGCAAATGTGCAGGTATGAGATGTGCACAGCACATCACAGATGCCTACCGTAGAACAGGCCTACCATGTAGACATGTGCACAGTAGGTCTGGCGCCACCTGCAGTCAAACACATTAGGTGCCAAACAACACCAATAGTCCGCCAATGACACAGATGGGCGTGCATGCCTCTGTGTATGTATGTCTGTGAATGGCTCCGCATAGCAATATAGCCGTGTCACCATTGTGAACAACAATATGAATGGGTCGTATGTGTGAGGCTGACATCATATGTGTATGGTCAGATGGACGATACCATCAGTGGGCCTGCTATGTGAACATCCATGTCCCCATACACGGATACCTCTGCTGAGGCCAACACCACATTCACACAGGGAGGGATGGCGGTGTGTAGTGCAGCAGCAGACATGTGGGTGGCAGCGGGCAATGTATGTACACATATGTGTTACCCACATCAGTTCAGGCAGATATCCATGTGCATGGGATAGCGGTGTGTGTACACATACAGCATTGTGTCGATCAACATCCCAGCACATAGCACCTGCCAGGGCTACAGTGTATGCATGGATGTGTGATACCTGCATGCACCACACACCCTCAACAAGCAGCGTGCAGCATACCTCGCTGGAGGACAGTGTCCACACCATGGTGATAAACATGTGGAATGTCCATTTTCACACAGCTATGACAAAAGCAATGGACAGCCACCCTGCCAATACCGTCAGCCCTGAGTGGGTCACACCCATTGCCATGTATGTGGCATACCCTGCCATATCATGCAGAGATGACCAGCAAGGCTGCATGAGCTATCACGGTCCCACATGGTGCAATGGACAAAAGGCACTCTCACTATCAACCATACACAGTAGTAATGTGGTGGCGATGCACCCTGTCATGTTACAGGTGCTGTGTGATGCTCTGCACAATGTGCGTGTACACGCTATGCATGACCTTTCCTGCCAATGTGTCATGGTTACACATTGCTCCATGTGTATCACATACGTAACACAGGTGAGCTGGGGCAAGTTGTCCAGCACCGGTACAGTGCTGTGTGGAAGTACATGGCACAACACATGCATGTGCAGGTGTCCATGTGTATGTGTACAGTGCCGCTGCTGATGTTCACAATGGACACAGACGTGATGTGTACTGACATATACACAGTGTACAGGTGAACAGTAGCACAGACGTCACATGGGGACATATGCCAACTGATATGGACATAGGTGCAGCCAGGTACACATGTCCATGGCAGGCTAACATCTACATGGTGCGTGCACAGTGTGATGGGGTGGCACACAGATATGATGTGACACCCAGTGCTCAATGGTGTGAAGCCACAACATCGGCTGTGTCACCGCCACGATGCCCTTCACAGATCACTGTGCAGATGTCGTACATGTCATAGCAATGCATTTCCAACAGTATGCCAGCACAGCAGTGTGAATGTGACCTGCCACCATCATTATGTCTTCCAGATAATGCCACGTTCCCGGCTTCCACCATTTAGCCGACAGGAGGAGGAGGTCATCATACCATACCTCCAGAGCAACTACAACGCCCTGTTCAGCCATGTGCCACAGCAGGCACAAGAACGGCAGGAGATGTGGGAGGAGTTGTGCAGGAGGGTGAACAGCGTGGGCGGAAACAACCGCAGCTACCAACAGATCCGCAGGCACTGCACAGACCTGATCCGGCATGCAAGACAGCGTGCCGCTGCAATCGCCAGGCAACAACGTGGGACAGGTGGTGGGCCACCAACACAGCCCCCACTCACAGCTACAGAGGAGCTCCTGGCTAGTCTGGGGACACCCACGGAACAACACGCAGAAACACCTGCGTCCATCGTGGAGGTGGGTGTCACCCGAGCTATGATCCTGGAGCTGCCTGGTAAGTCAGTGTTGCATGTTTGTATGATAGGCGTGGGTGTGGGTGTCATAGTACAACACATGATATAGCAATACATGCCAGGTATATGGCCACACAAGATGCAAACCATTGTATGCTATGTTGTGTTAGAGACATGTGCATAGCACATGCAACCACACACATGCATGATGTGTCATGCACAGTGCTGACCGTGGAGATAGTAATGGCTAATGTGTATACCTTTGTGTAATGCCTTTACAGGTACGTCTGGCGGTCGCAAGGCCAAGGGTCTGTTGCAGGTAAGTCTGTTGCCAGTCAAACGCATGTTCTGCTGTATTGATATTCCCCATGTGTCTAGGCATGACATGCTCACCTGTGTGCCCCCGTCACGGTATACAGCTCGCACCACCCGACATACACACCACCCATGTACAGTAGATACACCTGCTACCGCACAGTGGTATGACACCACACAACCAATTGGTGTGTTACGTGCATTCAGCTATGCATACAATAGTGTAGGTGTTACACAATGGCTGCATGTGTAGTATGCATTGGTATGCCAGTGCAGTATGGACACAGTACCACAGAGTGAGCTGTGATCTGGCCAGAGCACAGGTGTTACCAATGTGACCCATGCCCCTGCATCGGTGCACGTTGTGACATGGCGCATGCCATGTCCCATGCACGTGGATGTCTGGCTGCAGCATTGTCACACCATGATATGACCTATGCACAACATAGCAGACATACACACTGTCAGCATATCCAGAGAATGTGACACGTCACACTAGTATGGGTGTATGTCACATGGGCCACCACAGGGCCGTGTGCACAATGTCTACCACACACAATTGTCAATGAGTCAGACAGACAAGGCCATGGTTGATACCTACAGGCATGTTGCCACACAGCACATCCACAGTGGGTACTCACCATTGCACCCTGTACACACATAGTGGGTTCATCAATGTAGTGGACCCCCTGGACATCTGATGTAGTACACCAGTGACATGACATTCCTCTCCACAGCTACTACAGGTGCCTCCAATGTTCACCATATATGTGCTGCTGAGCAGCTGAACTGGCTTACAGACATGGCAATGTAATGCATCCAGGTCACGCATCGCACAGACACATAGCTGTGTCCTGCTACTGTGCAGTGGCACAGAGCCCGCACCACACACCGTATAGCTATGCACACAGCTCACAGCAAACGTACCTACACAGACATCACTGTTACACATACATTGTATCTGTACACTGTACACATAACACTGCACCATGACAGCCATCATGATGTGGTGCATGCGGTGGGACACCATCTTCACACGTCCACATGATACCGCACATGTTTGCGCTGTACATTACATACTGTTGCCAGCCATGTGTACTCCCAACTTGCCCATGGCCACACGGTGTATCACGCTGATGCATGCAAACTACCATGAATGTGTGTACTGCATGCCTACTAAATGACACCTGCCTGTTGTACTGTCCCCACCAGGGCAGTGTACATACTGCCACTAAGAATGTCTGGTCTGCATTCACTGGTCTGTGTTGTGTGAATGCTGCATGCCACCTGCATAATCACATGCATGCTGTGTGTGTGTCTGTGTGTGTGTGTCTGTGTGTGTGTGTGTGTGTGTGTGTGTGTGTGTGTGTGTGTGTGTGTGTGTGTGTGTGTGTGTGTGTGTGTGTGTGTGTGTGTGTGTCTGTATTGTAACCGATGGTATGTCTTTGTATTGACAGGTGCTGTTGGTGCGTTACCCTCCGCGGTCAATCTGATGCTAGTGTCCCCACAGATACTAGTGGTGATGAGCATGTGCATGAGGCACAGGCAGGGTCGTCACAGGCAGAGACTGTGCCACTGGACAACATCACACATACGTCCCTTTCATCCCTGCACACAGTTCAGATGCCAACACATACCCCAACACCATTGCCCATAGATGATGGTCAGTCAGCGTCTGTTGTCCCCGAGCAGGAATGTGTGGTGGCTGCAGAAGGTGTGGGGACACACGATGTTGCCAGTGTAAGGACTGGTGCAGTGCCACGCAGGCATGTGGCAGGTGCTGCCCGAAGGGGGAGCACCGCTAGACATACACCTGCCGTCCAGGGTGCAGCAGCTGGTATAACCAGACGCATGTTCCAGACTGTAATGGCGGCGCAGGCACGTGTCGAACGGCAGAACCAGGAGGGGCAGAGGCTGCAGAGGTCTGCAATCCGTACCCTAAATGACAGCATCCAGGCATTGGCGAATGCACAACAGCATCTTGCCGATGTTCTGGATAGGAGATTGGGCGATATGGCTGGTCTCATCGACCGAGGCTTGGCCATCCTTGAGCCGCAGCACTCCGGCAGGAACACCAGGTAGGGGTGAGGCATAGGGCACGCGTGGCGTGTGCCAGCAACACCACCTGCTGCAGGTCAGCGTGTGCGTGCCACCTCCCATGCCCACACAGACAGTGATGGTAGCAGTAGCACTGCAGCTGCTACCACACCATCCACACCTGGACAGAGCAGGCCACGTGGGCGTGGCCCTCGACGCCCCGTCAGGCACGCTTTCCAGCGGACATGTGACATCGGAGAGTGGACAGTCTGTACCTCCACCCGGTCGTGCCCGTGCGACCCCAGGCAGGCGGGTCACCGCCACCGGCAGACACAGTGAGCCATAACACCTGCACTGTACAGTCAGGGGCTGCCAAGCATACCCGTGTAGGCATCACAGATGACTGAACTGTGTACACACACACCCACACACAGCAGACACAACTGTAGGGCTCCACCACACTCACATGCAATCTACATAGTCATGCCCACTCAATGCACTGGCCCTTACACACACACATGATGTCATCCATTGGTACAGCCCATGCCTGTGGCACATATCACCCTGTGCAAATGATTAAGTCTCTGCCGCATAACTGTGAGCCACACCATCAATGCACGGTTAAGCTGACATATTATGATGCACAGGGTGGACACGATAGTGAGAGGTGTATGTGATACCTGTGTCCGCATAGTACGTGCTGTGTATGTTGTGGTGTGTGTGTATGGCTGGTGACAGGTGTGTATGTGATGTGTGTTCTGCACGGACATCATGCAGCAGACATACCATGCAGGACAGGTGCAGCATTCATTGATATGTGTACACAGTATGTGTGGCGGTTACATGTGTAGCACCATGTCGGTGCAGTTAACCCGTATGATACTGATGGTGTACTTGCACGTGCCTACTGAGAGCACTGTAATTAGTTCCCCACGTTTAGTCGTGGTGTACCCACAGGCATGTCTGGCAAAATCAGCATAGCACAGTTACCCACATCTGGCATGGACCCCTACATAGGTACATAGGCACACATGAACGTGACAGGATATGTGCCCTACATGTGTGGACCTAGCATGACTGTGTGTGTGGCATCTAACACCCCTCAGGATGGTGATGCCATATCCATCAGTCCCCAGTCCCTGGTCTAGCAGTGACACACAGAGGTTGACTGGCGCATAACTATAGTCACACATCCACACGTCAGTAGCAGTCCTGGACAAAGGCAGTCAGGGCCTTTCCTTCACATGGCCTGGCACCCCTCCCCGTGTTGTAGTGTGTGTCTGGCCGTTACCCTGTTCCCCCAGCACGCCCCACTCATCGTTGGGTTGAGGTGTCTGACAGTCGCTTCTGTGCCCGTGTTCGCATGGGGCCTGGGAGGTGGAATGTGCCCATGTCACCCAGGTCAGACATGGCCGTGTATGTCGGGCACAGATCACCACGGAGCAGCTGTGCTGTGGAGATCCACAGCCAGTGTCCCCTTGGCCGTGCACCTTGTGACACATGTCCTAGCAGCGCCATCCCCGTCTTGTGGAACGTTTGCGGTCCTTCCGAGTGCTGCAGGCATCAGGTTAGCTACAGGCCACATGGGCCATTGAACGCAGTCATAGCACTGGTGTGTGATGTGTACAGGGGTACAATGAACACCTGATGTGGTTGCCATTCCATCCAGACCAGGAGGCCACAATGGAATGTCTTCACACCCACATTGCCATTGTGTGTGTTGACAGAGGTTGCCAACAGGTGTGGTAGCCATTACCCTGAACATGTCCACCATCTTTAATGGCGTGCATCACCTACATGTGAAATTGGGACGAACATGTTCTTCACACTGGGTAGGGCTGCACCTTCTCTGGCATTTGTTAGCAGGCCATGGCTCTGGCACCAGTCAGCCATGTCTATGACGCCCTAGGTGGATGTACGTGTAACATGGGGTGCTGGGTATGTCGGCCGGTGCGTAGTCATCTGCATACCTTGTCTGCTACAATCCCCCTATGATTGCATGCACATTGGAAGGTCGGATGCTATCTGGCAGGGTGCACAGGAGTGAGCCCTGTGGCCCTCCACTGGGTCCAGATATGAGTGTGACAAAGCACCTTCAGCACCAACCCTGTGTGGTGTGACCTCCAACCTGTGTGAGAAGCATCGGGTGACATATGTCCCCACATGTATGCTGGCGAGCCTTTACACGGGTCCCATGTGTAGTGTGCTCTGAACGCTCCCACCAGGTCATGGTACTGTGTGCAAACCCACATATCCCCATCAATGGCCTTGGTGAACACTCCAGACTGGACGAGCAGGTTCGGGAGGCAGGATCCGCCCTTGACTATGTAGTTGTGGGTATGTTCCGGTATTGGCTGTACACCGCTATCTGTAACCATGACCACCTGTATGGACCTCCACACAGCTTTGCACACAACATTTGTCAAGCGTATAGGGTGTGGCTGTTGACAGTCCATAGGAGCACTACCCTGGCATAGTGGGACCACAGATGCCATATGGCATCCATTGGGGACATAGCCCATAGTAAGGCTAACATGACACAGTGGCCGCATGTGTGGGCCGAGGGCCTCAAAGAGGATGGGTAGCACACAGCCAGGGAAACCATCGGTGCCCATTGCTGACGTGTCAAACGCCATAGAGATATGGGATCACCCCAGGCCATATGACATGTTTTGGAGGATACACTTTGGTGGGATGGATATGTTCCCTGTTGGGGGGGGGGATGTATGCATGGAACATGTCCTGTGGTATGCAGACAATGTCTGTGGGTGCAGTGACTGTTGTACCATTCTGGACCATTTCCAGCCATGTCAGTGTGCCCCCAACCATGTCCTTGCCACAGTTAGGGAAGGCCCTGTGGTTGTCTCATGTGCCCTCTGCAGTACCACTCCCACGAGCGGACCTGGATGTTGGTATGTGGGGCCGTATGGTGACGCCGGTATGAATGGGTGATGGTTTCCCTGGTACTGTCATTGCCCTGCCATGTAGTAGCTCCAACTGTTGATGTACAGGTAGTCAGTGGCTGCGGTCCACCACACCATGTGCCTACCTGTGGTGGACAAGGTCCTGATGTCATCGTGTTTGCCTGTTGCAGACATGCATGTGGGTGGTCGGGGAAGGCATTCGGTAGGTGTTATCCGGTCTGGCCTCTGTTCAACATTGGCATGGAGGACATGTAGGGTACCACACCGGTCATATGATGTGTGTGGTTTTCTGTGGAGAGGTCATCACTGAGGTCCCCCATGCTGGTGTTGGTTACAGTGAGTGGATGACCAGTGGATCCACTATATGTTCTTGCATCACCATTGAGGGCTGTACATCCTGTGTGGGGCCTATCCTCACCATGCGTGATGGGCAGAACTGTCAGACATCCCCCCCCCCTGGTATGTATGGTGCATGGCTGTTTAACAGTGGCCAGGTGTGTGAACACCTGGGACTGCTGGCGTACTGTGTTGCGCCATGGGTAATGTTCCCAGGCTATGCATGGGTGGTTCATGTCACACAAACGGTGCTGTTGTGAGAGCATGCCCACTCACCAGTGTCCTCAGGACATCTGTGAAGGTATCCTGTGTATGTGAGGGTTGTCTGTAGCATGCAACAAACTGTAGACCAGTCCTACACATGGTTAATTGTACCTACATATTCCCCGCAGCAACAACAACGTCTGTGGCATGACCGGGTTACTGTTGTGTGGCCGGAAACACAGGATGGTCCGCATTCCGCCACCCATGCCGTCGCACCATGTGTATGCATGTCTGATCTGTGCCGACTCTAAGTGTCTGAGCATGCCCAGTAGGCAGCTGTGTAGATAGACACACAGCACAGTGCACACCGCAGCCGTCTGCAGTAATACCCCGGGTGCATGCCTCTATCCCCTACGCAACGGCCACGTCTGTGGCATGGCCAGGTTTCTGTTGTGTGGCTGGACACACACGACGGTCCACATTACGCCACCCATGCCATCGCAACATGTGTATGCATGTCTGCCCTGTGCCGAGTCTAAGTGTCTGAGCATGCCCAGTATGCAGTGATGTAGTGATCAGTAGTTACTTGTTATTCTGGACTGCAGCACTAACGTGTTAGTGTACGGCGACCTTGGGATGGTAACAGACTGCGTGACTGCGGACTCTGTCCGAACACCCGAGCGGGCGCATTGCCTTTGCAAATGATACCACTCACGTAGGGGTATGCCTCCTGACAGCGCTCTGCTCAGTAAACTCGGTAGCGCGTTCTGTAAATGCTTCATACTGTAGTGTGTTCATGTAGATAGGCGTAGGTTCGTCCCCCGTCCTTTCCGTGTGTGTGTGTGTGTCTCTGTGTGTGTGTGTGTGTTTCCAGCTGCGTCTGCGACTGAATATGCTTTTAGACGCTCCGCAACACATGCCTTGGCTATTGCCACCTATTGTCTTGAGGCTGACGTCAGCAGCCTACAAGTATGCCTGTGACAGCGCTCTGTTTAGCAAACTCGGTAGCGCGTTCTGTAAATGCTTCATACTGTAGTGAGTTCATGTAGATAGGCGTAGGTTCGACTCCCGTCCCTTCCGTGTGTGTGTGTGTGTTTCCAGCTGCGTCTGCGACTGCATATGCTTTTAGACGCCCCGCAACACATGCCTTGGCTATTGCCACCTATTGTCTTGCGGCTGACGTCAGCAGCCTACAAGTATGCCTGTGACAGCTCTGTTTAGCAAACTCGGTAGCGCGCTCTGTAAATGCTTCATACTGTAGTGAGTTCATGTAGATAGGCGAGGTTCGACTCCGCCCCTTCCGTGTGTGTGTGTGTGTGTCTGTGTGTGTGTGTGTGTTTCCAGCTCGTCTCGCGACTGCAGATGCTTTAGACGCTCCGCAACACATGCCTTGGCTATTGCCACCTATTGTCTTGCTGACGCCAGCAGCCTACAAGTATGCCTGTGACAGCCTGTTTAGCAAACTCGGTAGCGCGCTCTGTAAATGCTTCATACTGTAGTGCGTTCATGTAGATAGCCGTAGCTTCGACTCCCGTCCCTTCCGTGTGTCTGTGTGTGTGTGTGTCTCTGCGTGTGTGTGTGATTCCTGCTGCGTCTGCGACTGCTTATGCTTTAGGCGCCCGCAACACATGCCTTGGCTATTGCCACCTATTGTCTTGGCGGCTGACGCCAGCAGCCTACAAGTATGCCTGTGACAGCTCTGTTTAGCAAACTCGGTAGCGTTCTGTAAATGCTTCATACTGTAGTGAGTTCATGTAGATAGGCGAGGTTCGACTCCCGGCCCTTCCGTGTGTGTGTGTGTGTGTGTTTCCAGCTGCGTCTGCGACTGCATATGCTTTTAGACGCTCCGCAACACATGCCTTGGCTATTGCCACCTATTGTCTTGGGGCTGACGTCAGCAGCCTACAAGTATGCCTGTGTCAGCGTACTGTTTAGCAAACTCGGTAGCGCGCTCTGTAAATGCTTCATACTGTAGTGAGTTCCTGTAGATAGGCGAGGGTTCGACTCCGTCCCTTCCGTGTGTGTGTGTGTGTGTGTCTCTGTGTGTGTGTGTTTCCAGCTGCGTCTGCGACTGCAGATGCTTTTAGACGCTCCGCAACACATGCCTTGGCTATTGCCACCTATTGTCTTCGGCTGACGCCAGCAGCCTACAAGTATGCCTGTGAGAGCGGTCTGTTTAGCAAACTCGGTAGCGCGTTCTGTAAATGCTTCATACTGTAGTGAGTTCATGTAGATAGGCGTAGGTTCGACTCCCGTCCCTTCCGTGTGTGTGTGTGTGTGTGTGTCTCTGTGTGTGTGTGTGTGTTTCCAGCTGCGTCTGCGACTGCATATGCTTTTAGACGCTCCGCAACACATGCCTTGGCTATTGCCACCTATTGTCTTGCGGCTGACGTCAGCAGCCTACAAGTATGCCTGTGACAGCGCTCTGTTTAGCAAACTCGGTAGCGCGTTCTGTAAATGCTTCATACTGTAGTGAGTTCATGTAGATAGGCGTAGGTTCGACTCCCGTCCCTTCCGTGTGTGTGTGTGTGTTTCCAGCTGCGTCTGCGACTGCATATGCTTTTAGACGCTCCGCAACACATGCCTTGGCTCTTGCCACCTATTGTCTTGCGGCTGACGTCAGCAGCCTACAAGTATGCCTGTGACAGCGCTCTGTTTAGCAAACTCGGTAGCGTTCTGTAAATGCTTCATACTGTAGTGAGTTCATGTAGATAGGCGTAGGTTCGACTCCCGGCCCTTCCGTGTGTGTGTGTGTTTCCAGCTGTCTCTGCGACTGATTATGCTTATAGACGCTCCGCAACACATGCCTTGGCTATTGCCAACTATTGTCTTGCGGGTGATGTCAGCAGCCTACAAGTATGCCTGTGACAGCGCTCTGTTTAGCAAACTCGGTAGCGCGTTCTGTAAATGCTTCATACTGTAGTGAGTTCATGTAGATAGGCGTAGGTTCGACTCCCGGCCCTTCCATGTGTGTGTGTGTGTTTCCAGCTGCCTCTGCGGATACACATACTATTATACGCTTCGCAACACATACCTTGACTATTGCCAGCTATTGTTTTGCGGGTGATGTCACCAGCCTAGAAGTATGCCTCTGTCAGCGCTGTGCTCAGTAAACTCGGTAGTGCGTTTTGTAAATGCTTCATACTGTAGTGAGTTCATGTAGATAGGCGTAGGTTCGACTCCCGGCCCTTGCGTGTGTTTGTGTGTGTGTGTTTTTGCAGCTGCCTCTGCGGATGTACATGCTTTTAGACGCTTCGCAACACATACCTTGCCTACCAGCGGCCATTCCTGTACGGTTGTTGTCACCCACCTGTACATGTGC
The DNA here is from genome assembly GCF_019279795.1 of Protopterus annectens. NCBI lineage: Eukaryota > Metazoa > Chordata > Ceratodontiformes > Protopteridae > Protopterus > Protopterus annectens. The sequence continues at coordinate 366,405,824 of NC_056728.1, read as the reverse complement.
CTCTGCTGGTGGTGTGCTCGGTGGTCCACGTAGCGCATACCATACCTGTGTTGTACGTTTGTGCGGTTGGGTATGTGGGGGTGTGGTCAATCACCATGCGTGCCACATGTGTGTGTGTGTCCATGCTCCCAGCTGCATGGGTTCATAGGGTATGGCTTTGAGGTTTACGCGGAACACCCATATCCTGGCGCCATCCTTGTGTTTGTGGATGGTGGGACACAGATCGTGTACTGCTTGTGTGCTTCTTCTGGTCGGCGACCTCCGTAGCGTGTTCTCCACGTGTACCCTACTATGGTGTTGTGGGTTGCTGCTGTGTACATTACACTCACGGGCCTGCCGGATGTGCTCGTGTGTACCTCTTTCTTTGTATATCTATGTACCTATGTTGTGGCCGTACCGCTGCTCTCCCATGGACAGCCGTCTTCCCCATGTATCGCATATTTGCACGGCTGACACATATAACTGTGGTACTTTGCATATCCACACATTGTCCATGCACTGTCCGTATTCCAGAACACCTCATAGACATCGCTGGATTACATGGCAGACAGCTATCCTTGCTGTCCTTACACTTTACCCATACATGACATACACCTTGTGTGTACTTGCCTATTAATGGTGTGTGTATGTCTATGTGTGCTGTATGCATGGCCGTGTGTGTGTCCCACTATAGCCATGTGTGCAGCTGTCGCCACTATGGGTATCCTTGTGGCCCGCTGTCACATGTGCACGATTGCACATACCTGCAGACTGTACTACCCCGGCGACGGCAGCGGCCTTAGATCGCCGGTGCCCTAGGCTGTGGGGCTACATGGCACACGCCAGCACAACACATGGTGCACCCATCTTGATATACCCACGTGACACGCCTACTAGACAGGTGTCCCTACTAGGGCAGCGGGCTGGGCAGGCGCAGGATTGGCGATGCCTACGGCCGCTATGGGCACATCACAAGGCACATGTCTACAGTCGGTGTTTTACGACGTCTAGGGTATTACACCACAGGAGGGACCTCCACAGCTATGCTGAAGAATGCGTATGTAGATAGATTAGTAGGTGGAGGTTTGGCCACACACCAGGGCTGACCGATGGATAACTGTTGAGGCATCCTTTGTGAAGCAGGTGGAGCGAACACCCGTAACGGGAATGTAGTGTAGATGCAGATGTAGGGTTAACATACATTTGTCTACTCTGTCAGTTCTGTACCATTGTATTACAGTGATATGCTATGCATATCTTCCATATACATTGTTAGGTCTCTGATCGTTGTGGGGTCGGCATAGTACAATATCATGTAATACGTGTGTTCATAGGATGCCTTCTGAATTGTTGACATACGTGTGTGTCGTTAGCAGTGCGTCTGTGCTTTCTATGCTGTGGCTACATGTTCATTGTTCGCATAGAAAGTGACAAATGGAAGTGTACGTGTGGATACTTAAAGCCTGGATGCTCCCATGTTATGTGTACGTCTCACGGGGCCTACGGGTGATAGCGCATACATGTCTAACCTTTGTATACCATGTGTGACCTGCCGTACCTAAATGTTTACGTTGACTGTTCCATCTACCTATGTGTGACATGGTTTGTGGCCATAGGGTGCCAGCGGGTCTTTATTGTTGAGCATGTGTTTTCCATGGTCAATTGACATCAATCCTATTAATCCACTGAAGGATGTCTTTCATTGGTGGGAACGCCATGGTTCGACCATCGTATGTCTTTCCCAGCTGACGTTGATATTGTGCCATTGGTATGGTTCTACAGGTCACCCATCTGTTCTGCTGTATGGAAGCGTGCGATCCCCATTAATGTGCTGGCGGATTAAGTGCCGTATACTCTGGTATCTGCCCAGCGGTCTGGCTTTGTATGGGGAGTGTCTACTGTAGTCCCTATCTGTATTTCCTGGGTTATGCCTTGTAACAGCTGTGGGATTCCCCCAGGTTTGCAGCTATGGGTGCCATCTTGGCCCTACGTTTGTCCATCTATGGGAACTGCCTACTGGACACTAGTATAGGGCTGTACACATTACACAGCTGCATTCATCATTTTCCGCGGGATGATTGCCATTATTAGTGCGGAGTAACGCATATGCCATGCCCACGCCCCTCACACGGGGCGGGACAACGAATCATCTGCCAATCCACGCCGAGACCCATTTTTGCATACCCACGATCCCATGTCTGCAACACTCGACAGTACCCATTGCACATCCTTCATGTGTGCGGAATGGGATGTGAACGCACGCTCATTGACACGACGAGCTGGGGAGTCCTATTCATATGTCCTGCATGTCATGGACACTTGTCATCACCCTTGTACACGCTTGTGGTGCCCATATCTACCTGTGCCGTAGTCACGGCTGTCACTTCTTCTGGTTCGCACGATAGCAGCCTGTCGCCAACACCTATGGACAAATATGTGGGTCCTACTATGGACACCGATGTGCATATGTAAAGTGTAGAACATGTTGGACCGCGGTCCATTCGCCAGTGGTTTTGACTGCCGCTGTATGTTCCCCAGTCGGATGTCTGTTTGCCTACCCATGTTATGTAGTGCTACGGAACCCGTGTCCTTCCACAATTAACCCATATGGTGTTACTGTAGTCCTGCAGGTTGGCAACTGCTTTATGTAAGCCTCAGAGGTCCCATTGTGAACTATCCGCCACTGTATTGCCATAATAACACAGCCGGTACATGTAGAACCCATTTATTCATGACAGGATGTTCTTTATGAGTGGGAACGCCATACTTTAAGCATGCTATGACCTTCCTAGTTGACGTTGTTGGAGTGCCATTAATATGTGTTCCACAGGCCGCCCGTATGTTCCGCTGGAGTGGAAGCGGGTGATCCCCATAGACTTGCTAGCAGCTTGGTTGCTGTGTGCCGGGATTCGCACGGCTGGATGGATGTCTATGGAGTGTGTCTACTGTTGTTTCCAGCTGTATTTCCTGTGTTATGCCTTGCTACAGCTGTGTTATTTCACCAGGTTTGCTATTCTGGGTGCCATCTTGTCCGTGACGTTTGTCCAGCCTTGGGAAATGCCTACTGGACACTGGTGTATGGCTGTACCCATTTCACACCTGCATGTTGCATTCTCCGGTGGATGATTGCCATTATTGGTGGGGGGTAAGCCATGTTCTGTACCCACATCCCTCCCACGGGGCGGGACAATGGATCCTCTGCCAATCATCTCCGACACCCATTTCTGCATACCCAAGATGCCATGGCTGCAACCCTCGACAGTAGCCATTGCAAATCCTCCATGTGTGCCGGAATGGGATGTGGACGCACATGTGTGGACTCGACAATCTGTGGATGTCTGTGCATATGTCCCTCATTTCATGGACAGGTGTCATCAACCTTGAACACGCTGGCAGTGCATTTCTGCTGCTGTGCCGTAGTCACGGCTGTAGTTCATCTTGGTCTCCTCGCAGAAGAAGAAATTTTTGGGTCCTACAATGGACACAAATGTGCATATGTAAAATGTAGAACATGTTGGACTGTGTCCATCTGGCCAGTGGTTGTGACCGCTGCTGTATGTTCCCCAATCGCGGATGTGTGTTTGACTACACATATTATGTTGTGCTACGAAACCCGTGTCCTACTACGATTAACCCAAATGGTAATGATGTCATGCTGCAGGTTGGCAACTGCTTTAGGTAATCCTCAAAAGGCCCAGTAGGACGATGCCACTGTATTGTCAATATAACACAGCCGGAACATGTATACCCTATTTATTCATTTACGGATGTTCGTTATATGCGTGAACGCCAGTGTTGAAACATCCTATGACCTTCCTAGTTGAAGTTGTTTGTGTGCCATTAGTATATGTTCCACAGGTCGCCCATTTGTTCCGCAGTATGGAAGCGAGTGATCCTCATGTTGTTGATGGCAGATCCAGTGCCATGTACGCCGGTATTCGCACGGCAGTCTGTCTTTGTATGGGGAGTGTCTACTGTAGTCCCTATCTGTATTTCCTGTGTTATGCCTTACTGCAGCTGTGTAATTCCATCAGGTTTCCAGTTATAGGTGCCATCTCGGTCGTACACTTGTCCATCCATGGGAATTGCCTACTGGACACTGATATAGGGCTGTACAACACTCACACCTGCTTTTACCATTATCCTGTGGATGCTTTGCATCATTAGTGGGGAGTAAGGCACGTGCTATACCCGCATCCTCCCACGGGCGTGACAACGGATTATCTGCCAAACAACATCGAGCCCCATATCTGCATACCCAGGATCCCATGGCTGCAACCCTCCACGGTACCCATTACACATCCGTCATGTGCGGGACTGGGATGTGGACGACTTCTATGGACACGACAATCTGGGGATTTCTGTTCATATGTCCTGCATTTCATGGACAGTTGTCCCCAACCTTAAACACGCTGGTGGTGCATATGTCTAGCTGTGCCGCAGTCAGGGCTGTCACTTCTTCTGCGTCGATGGCAGCTGGTCGATGCTGCGAATGGATCAATTTTTGGAGTCCTACAATGGACACCGATGTGTATATGTAAAGTGTAGAACGTGTTGGACTGTCACCATCTGGCCAGTGGTTGTGACTGCTGCTGTATGTTCCCCAATCGTGGATGTCTGTTTGACTACCCATATTATGTATTACTTGGCCTGTCTATGTCCACGAGCGGTAAGCGGAAATACAGCAAAACCACGACAATGGAGCCTAGTACCAGAACAGTCACAACTAAACAAAGCAAAAGGTACTAGTGGAAGAAAACGGCTCCTTTTTTTCTTTTTTTAGCAGCTTTATTAACAAAAGTAACGAACCAAGCAGCAACACGTAGTTTCAGCAAAACACTCCAAACACATTAACGCTATGTCTCCACACCTGCATTTTCGTTTGAATACACTTCCTCAGATGCACAATACTACAAGCTCTTCCCCTTCTGCTTAAATACTATTGCTGATTGAATAATTAATCCTAATAATACAATAAGTACTTAATTGCCATATTCTTCATATATTATACTATACATCACATTTACAAAGTGCCTTCATGTCTACCCTTGAAATCATGTTACAATTTATTACATTCCTGCTCACAACATTTTCTATAATTAATTATCAACTTTTATTCATGATATTCAAAACATTAAAATTTGACATTTTATATACAAAAATCTAAACATATAAAATATATCTACAATAATATATACAAACATACAAGTAAAAAACATCCAATGCCCTCTGGTGTCTGGATGAACACATTACAACCAATGTTTTCACAGTTATGCCCAAACTTAATACACTTCAAAGTTTACCCAGGTTCAAATTCATTTCTTACAGATACCCTTTCCCATAATTATCCTGTCACTTCTTTTACCTTTTTTCCACAAAATAGTGCTGATTAATTATATATTTAATTATCTTTAATAATGTCTCAGTATCTTTAATCCCCTGTTATAAATTTTCCAACTCAGAGCTCCGCTGCTCTTATTTTCAATACTGGGGCCAAAGATACATAATTATTCAACCCTGGTGGGTTATAAGCTTCCAAATGAAGTTGCCATAATAACTCTTTGTACTCAATTGTCTCCTCCCATTGTCCACCACGTATATCTTTGTTTACTACCTCTAACACAAAGAAGGTATAATCAGCTTCTTCACATTTTATTTTATGCTTGTACAGAGCATTACACATATCTTTTGTCTTCATCTCATAGTTATGCTCGTAGATTCTATCTCTTAGTCTTCTTTCAGACTTCCCACATAAAATGCCTCACATTTCTTACAAATACTTAGGTATATTATACCTTTTGTTTGACAATTAACATATTGCTTACTCTGCACTAATATGTCCCTACTTTTCACATAAATGTATATCTTTATTGCAAATATTCGGGCACTGGGAGCACCTCCCACATTTATGTGTGCCTTTTCTCTCCCTGGAAGTATTGTTTTCCTTAATTCTTCTTTCAAACAAATTTTTCAAATTTCTCCCTTTTCTATATGTACATTTCAAGGGTTGTATAAACAGACTTCTTAAATCAGAGAATTCACCAAACTGTACCCATTCTTCCTCCACTATTCTTTGTATGACCTTAGCCTCCCCACTATAATCTGTTATAAAGTTATTTCTTAACTCAAAATTGTTTTTGTCGAGGTTGGTCACCTTCTCAAGGTCATCTTCCTGTCCTAAAATAGGCCGATATTTGTCCACTCTTCCTTCCCTTACTTCCTTCTCAATTTCATCTATTAATTTCCTTGGGTAGCCTCTATCTAAAAACATCCCTCTTAGTTTCATACACTCTTCCTCATAATCACTGTCCCTAGAGGTCATCCAACTACCTCGAACATACTGCCCTTTTACTATTCCCTTTTGTGGTGGTGGGGTGTGGAAATACAGCAAACCTTGGGTCCTGGTCATCTTCATAACAGACATTATTGCATATATATCAGGCCAAAACAGACAATGACACTAAAGATACACTCCACAGTCAAATGATACAGAGCTCTTTCACCCACTGACATGAGGCATCGCCGAGTACAAAATACATTGGATAGTCGCCCCTTAAACACTTCCTTCAGGGTCAGTTCAAGTCACTTAATCAATAAACCTGCTCATAGTTAAGTAGACAGTGCTCCAGGTCTTGATGATAACGTGACATATACTGATCAGTGTTGCATACATTACTTAATGGAAACAATAATACACCAACGATGTGTTAATGTATCTACAATATTGGTAAATACAATCAGTATCCGGACACATAGTTGATAATTGTTGAGAGTGCACCTTAGGATGTAGTGTGTTGATCAGGTTATTGTATATCGATGTGTATATTAGTAGCATTACGATAACAAAGCATGGAATCAATAGGTACTATTTAAGCATATATTTCACAATTGTGAATGTAAACGTGTGGAGGAGACATCCGTAACCTTCTCTGGTTCCACTGGATCACACACGCACACGTACACTCGCATGTCCGGATTGTGTGTTACGCGCACGCGCACATGCATATCCGTATTCCGTTTATATATGTTTACAGTGTCTGTGTGGTTACGTGTTTTGCGTTACTTGTGACTATTCCGGTAACATATGTCTGATCCGGTTGACGGACGTGTGCAGAAAGCACTGACAGCTTTATATATGTAACGGTGTTTGCAGCATGGACGCTTTACGTACACGTGCACATCTATATGTTCTATAGTCATGATTCCAACGTGACTGCAGTCACGTTTGAGACTTACTGTGACCAGTGCACGTTAGCTGTTCGTTGTCATTAATATGCATACCCGTGGGACCTATGTACATTTGCATATCACCCCCCCCGCACACGCCGCGTCACAGGCATCCATTCCCCTGCTGGGAAAGGTGCGGTACTGCATGTTGAACATTCCTAATCCTACCTCGCTCATGGCCCAGGATGCATATGTCGTCACCACAGGGCTGTTCAGATGACAGCTGCTTATATCCCATATGCATACAGGCCTTCGATTGTCAGGGTGTTGCTGTGGTGCTTTGGGTTTGGTCTTGTCCGCCCACAGTACGGGACCGCCCTGACCCTGTCCGCATGTTAGATGAGTCACACGCGCACGCTTTGTCCGTGTCCATGGTACTATGTCACGCCCCCAATTAGTCTTAACCGTAGCGCCGAATGTCGGGTGTATCCGTTGTAGTTCTCGTTAAACTATTTGCCCACGGTCTGTTCGAAGTAACCTACTGCCATTACTACCCCTCGGTATGTATGGGCTGTGTCGCAATATTACAAGGGTTTGACATTGCGTGACGACGTTCACTGAGCCACAGACATGTCCGTTGCTTTTGGCCCGGTTCGCTGTGCTACACACATTTAACATGGCGTAACAGGTTGAACAGCTCAGACACGAGGACATCGGGTTGTCCGTCGTTGTCTATTATTGAATGTCTCTGTGGAGTTTGTTTCACAAAGCGACACATTGTCGGCATTGTTAACGGACATCTCGCGATGCGTCCGCACCGACGCTGGTGACGATGTCTGCCTTTGGCCGGCGAACAGGCATTATGCTGTGCCATTCTGTCTGGGGATATATGGTTTCCTTCCTTACGTAGATGATGTGCCATACTAGCAATGACCCTAGCGATGACCCGCGTCTAGGTGTGGGTACTGCTGTATTACCCACGAGAAGAGTGGCCTTAGGGTAAGTGGTGACCTAGGCAGAGGTTGCCACCGATACGTCACCCGCTACCCCCCTCCTGGTCTACCTACACCACATAGAGTCTGGAAAGGTGCCCCGAGTATAGCAACACCCTAGACGGCTACCTACTTGGCCTATGCCTAAGGCCGGCTATGTGTGTGGTCCCTTGGGCATCGGACTCGGGGACGTGGCACGTCTGCCGTTGGTATGTCCAGCATTACCCACATCCAGCCCCAAGGCAGTTAACACAACATCCATGGGTCCACATGGTGTGCCAGCTGTGCACTCCGGGAACTCTATGGGGAATTTAACCCACAACACGGACAGCTGTGTAATCCTAGCCTCACCTCAGGATACGTACCTGAGTAGTAGCACAGGGCGACTGTAGTCACACTCCACATAGATGGTGCCTCCACTGACCCTGGGTATTACCATACCATTAGTTTGACAAGCCTTATCTGCAAAGCCATGGAGATGGATCATAATGGGACACATAGATGAGGACATAGGGGACCCGCATACTTTGGATACAACCCAGTTTAGCTTGGTCATAGTCAGATCATGCCCTTTACACGTGTTTCACTTTGTAGAATCAGTCACCAAGGCCATTGCTGAGGGTAAACCAGTCCATACAGCCTACCTCAACCCGGCAGAGGCCGCCGACACAATAGGCACCTCGGGTATACTTGATAAACCCGTCATCTTGAATGTAAGTCCATACATCGCCCTATGGGTTGCAAACGGGCTAGGTCACAGAACACACATGGCCATAGTTGCTGGCGCCATGTCATACTCACAGCCAGTCACAGGTGGTGTCCCATGGGGCTCAGTCCTGGGTCCACTATTTCCAGCATCTACGTTTCCAATGTACACGCACACAGGGGTTATGGGTGGCAATGTTTGCATCGACTGCAAACCGGATGCCAAGGTCAGACACACATCTGACACAGATATCCTTCAGGAGTGCCTCACAGATGTGGATAAGTGGTACCAGAGACATGTCCTACAGCTAAATGCCAGGAAATGCATAGGCATACCCTTCGGGATGAACAAGGTTACCCGAGCTACCATATAGGTGGCAGTCCACTGAACACGGAGGGGTTACCAGTGATCTGGGGACACGTGTTGTTGTTAACCGTTCGTTAGACACACATGTTGCTAACATAGTTGGGTAGACCTTCCACATTGGCCACATCATCATGAAGGGATTCACATCTAGATCAGGGGAGGTCATTGTCCCCTTGTACTCATCACTCAATAGACCTATGATTGGGTACAATGCCCGTTCAGAATGTATCTGACCCAACACCTGCAGCAGCTGGAAAGGCAACAACAGTTCTTCGACAAACGGATGCAGGGTCTCAGGTATATGTGTTATACTGACCGACTGAAAGTATTCCAGCTGTATACAGTTGCATACCAGTTGCCCAGAGGTGACCCGTGCCTGGCATGCACGGCTACGTCGAACCCAGATCTGATGACTATGCTTCACGTAAATAAGGTAGATCCCTCAGAACCACAAGGGCAGCTGACGTACACCTTGACACTGTCATTAATCGAACGTGTTGTTGGGACGGATTCATCACCCGGACACTCACTATGCTGTGGAACGACATCCCAGTACATGTAAGGGCAAGCACCTCGCTGGCCTTCTGTTAGTATTTACACATGGATGTCTGCATTGATTTCTTTCTGTAACCTTGTAAATGAATGTTACATTAGCACATTGTGAATCTTTACATTTCGTTGGTCTATTTTACAGTACTCATATTCATACGGTTTATGTGTATATATTATGGTTCATTCATATTACTAGGTGTCTGCAGTTCTGTTAATATATTGGCACAATCCGTAGGACATATACATGTAGCTTACACAGTCAGAGATTTGGAAAACATTTTATGTTGGTTCATGTTTCATATATGTACATATTTTTCCATTTTCCGGTGAATACTGTACCTTTCGGAGCAATGTCTGTTGTCCTCACTGTGTGGGATGTGTAACCCAAGTAAGGTTTGTTCGCTTGTCTGCCTTTAAGGCATGTAATTAGTACCTAGCACATCTAATGTACCAACCAATTAATGCTTGTAAATTTAGTAGGTTGAACTACATTGTATGTAGTCTGAATAAGTCTGCTTATGAAGCAGGCAGTGTGCTCCAAGACACTATGGTGACTGCCTTTAATTCTTGGTGTGCTCTGGTTGGTCACTGACGGTCCCTACAGTACCTCGTCTTTGCTTTGGACTTCATCGGCTGGTTGTCTGTGTTTCTTGTATGGAGAATGTCAACTGTAGTCCCTATGTGTATGAGTTGTGTAATGCTTTACTACGGCAGTGTAATTCCACCGGGTTTGCATTTATGTGTGCCATCTTAGTCATACGCTTGTCCATCCATGTGAATTGCCTACTATACACTGGTATGGGGCTGTACACATTTCACACCTGCATTTTGCATTCCCCGGAGTATGGTGTGCATTATTAGTGGAGAGTGACGCATGTGCTACGCACACGTCCCTCCCACAGGGCGGACAAAGGATTGCCTTTGAAACAACACCGAGGCCTGATTCTACATACCCAGACTCCCTTGACTGCAACAGTGGACAGTACCCATTACACATCCTTCATGTGTGCTGCAGTGTGATGTGGACGCAGCTGTATGGACCCGATACCCTGGGTATTTCTGTGCATGTGTGCTGTAGTTCATGGACAGCTATCATCAACATTGAACACGCTTGCGTGCCTATGTGTACCTGTGACGTGGTGACGACAATTAGATCACATGAGTAATGCAGGAAGCTAGCAGGCATGCTCTGAACAGAATTTTTGGGTCCTACAATGGAGACCGATGTGCATTTGTCAAGTTAGATGTTGCTGGACTGTGTCCACCTGCCCAGTGCTTTTCACTGCTGGTGTATGTTCCCCAATCGCGGATGTCTGTTTGACTACCCATTCCACATGGTGCTACATAACCGGCTGCGTTAGTACTGTGAACAAATGACATACATCCAAAGATGGTGGTTACCAACTGCTTCATATAAACCTCAGACATCCCAATGGGACATATCCGTCACTATATTTCCAATATAACACCACCAGAACATGTTGCTTACCTATGCATTCATGTAACCATGTTGTCTTCGTAGGTGGGAATGCCATAGTTTACACATCCTACGTGGCGTTGTGTGTGCCATTAGTATGTGTTCCACAGGTCGCACATCTGTTCCGCTGTATGGTAGCGGGTGCTCCTCAGTCTGTTGCTGGCAGATTGAGTGCTGTGTACGCCGGTGTTGGCACGAGTCCGGCTCTGTATGTGGAATGTCAACTGTGGTCCCTATGTGTATTTCCTGTGTCATGCCTTACCGCTGCTATGTCATTTACCGGGTTTGCAGTTGTGGGTGCCATCCTGGCCATACGGGTGTCCATCCATGACAATTGCCTACTGGACACTAGTATAGGGCTGTACACATTCCACACCTACATTTAGCATTCTCCGGAGTATGTTTTGCATTATTAGCGGGAGTAAGGCAGGTGCTACGACACATCCCTCCCACAGGGCGGGAGGAAGGATTGCCTGCGAAACAACACCGAGCACAGAGTCTACATACCCAGAATCCCTTGACAGCGACAATTGACAGTACCCATTACACATCCGTCCTCTGTGCGGAAGTGTGATGTGGATGCAGTGCTATGGACCCGGTACCCTGTGTAATTCTGTGCATCTGTGCTGCATTACATGGACAGCTATCAGCAACATTAAACACGTTTGCGGTGCATATGTGTACCTGTGACGCCAATGAGTTCACTTAAGTGTTGAAAGAATGCGGCATTCCTGTCTTTAGACAAATTTTTGGGTCCTACATTGGACACCACTGTGCATATGTAAAGTGTAGAGCTTGTCGGACTGTGTCCTTGTGAGAAGTGGGTTTCACTGAGACTGTGTGTTCAGGAATCGCGGATGTCTGTTGGACTACCCATTCCACATGGTGCTACATAACCAGGTGATGTAGTACTGTGGACAAATTACATACATCCAACGATGCTGGTTAGCAAATACTCAATTTAAACCGCAGACGTCCCACTGGGACATATCCGTCACTGTATTTCCACTATAACACCACCAGAACATGTTGCTTACCTATGCATTCATTTAACCATGTTGTCTTCATAGGTGGGAAAGCCATGGTTTACATATCCTACTTGACGTTGTGTGTGTGCCATTAGTATGTGTTCCACAGGTCGCACATCTGTTACGCTGTACGGTAGCGGGTGCTCCTCAGTCTGTTGCTGGCAGATTGAGTGCTGTGTACGCCGGTGTTGGCACGACGGTCCTGCTTTGTATGTGGAATGTCAACTGTAGTCCCTATGTGTATTTCCTGTGTTATGCCTTCCCGCGGCTATGTCATTTACCCGTGTCTGCAGTTGTGGGTGCCATTCTGGCCATACGGGTGTCCATCCATGACAATTGCCTACTGGACACTACTATAGGGCTGTACACATTCCACACCTACATTTAGCATTCTCCGGAGTATGGTTTGCATTATTAGCGGAGAGTAAGGCAGGTGCTACGCAGAAATCCCTCCCACAGGGCGGGTGAATGATTGCCTGCGAAACAACACCGAGCACAGAGTCTTCATACCCAGAATCCCTTGACCGCAACAATTGCCAGTACCCATTACACATCCGTCATGTGTGCGGAAGTGTGCTGTGGATGCAGTTCTATGGACCCGGTACCCTGGGTTTTTCTGTGCATCTGTGCTGCATTACATGGAGAGCTATCAGCAACATTAAACACGCTTGCGGTGCATATGTGTACCTGTGACTACAATGAGTTCCGTTAGGTGATTAAAGAAGGCGGAAGAGCTGTCTTTAGACAAATTTTTGGGTCCTACAATGGACACCACTGTGCATATGTAAAGTGTAGAGCTTGACGGACTGTGTCCTTGTGAGCATTGGATTTCACTGATACTGTGTGTTCAGGTATCGCGGATGTCTGTTTGACTACCCATTCCACATGGTGCTACATAACCAGCTGATTTAGTACTGTGAACAATTGACATACATCCAAAGATGCTGGTTACCAACTGCTTCATATAAACCGCAGACATCCCAATGGGACATATCCGTCACTGTATTTCCAATATAACACCACCGAACATGTTGCTTACCTATGCATTCATTTAACCATGTTGTCTTCATAGGTGGGAATGCCATAGCTTACATATCCTACTTGACGTTGTGTGTGTGCCATTAGTATGTGTTCCACAGGTCGTACATCTGTTCCGCTGTGCGGTAGCGGGTGCTCCTCAGTCTGTTGCTGGCAGACTGAGTGCTGTACGCCGGTGTTGGCACGAGAGTCCGGCTCTGTATGTGGAATGTCAACTGTGGTCCCTATGTGTATTTCCTGTGTCATGCCTTACCGCGGCTATGTCATTTACCTGGTCTGCAGTTGTGGGTGCCATCCTGGACATACGGGTGTCCATCCATGACAATTGCCTACTGGACACTACTATAGGGCTGTACACATTCCACACCTACATTTAGCATTCTCCGGAGTATGTTTTGCATTATTAGCGGGAGTGAGGCAGGTGCTACGACACATCCCTCCCACAGGGCGGGAGGAAGGATTGCTCATGAAACAACACCGAGCACAGTGTCTACATACCCAGAATCCCTTGACTGCAACAATTGATAGTACCCATTACACATCCGTCATGTGCGGAGGTGTGATGTGGATGCAGTTGTATTGACCCGGTACCCTGGGTATTTCTGTGCATCTGTGCTGCATTACATGCACAGCTATCAGCAACATTAAACACTCTGGCGGTGCATATGTGTACCTGTGACGACAATGAGTTCAGGTACGCATTGAAATAAGACATAATTTGGTTCTTTCCACAAATTTTGGGTCCTACAATGGACACCACTGTGCATATGTAAAGTGTAGAGCTTGTCGGACTGTGTCCTTGTGAGCAGTGGGTTTCACTGATGCTGTGTGTTCAGCAATTGTGTATGTGTGCTTGACTACCCATACTGTGTTGTGCTACAGGGAACATGTCTTCCGACACCAGAAACCAATGCTATACATCCATTGTTGCAGGTTAACAACCACTTTCATACCATACCCAGAGGTCACGATTGGGAGGTATTGCCACTTTATTATCGGAACAACACCCCAGACTGTGTACATCATGGGAACTTTAGGCCAGTCTTACCGCCATTTCCAATTGTAATTGGCAGACACATGTCAATACATGTATGATAACACATATTGTCATGCAGAAGTTGATCTATGTTATTTGGACATTGGCTTCTGCTTTTGGCATCCGTTGCTGTGAGTGTTGCCAGTTAACATACACATTGCTTGCTCAGAGGCAGACTACACACTACTGCGCAGTACTGTGGTCTCCTTTAAGGACCCTGAGCCAGTGGTCAATGGTACAGCAGCCACTGCATCAATCACATTTGCCATCTACCAGTACCTACAGGACTGCATGTACCAGGCATTCACTTACCCAACTGTGGTTCATTGTACCAATGCCAAGCGTCCAGTGTGGTGTACCCCAGCCATACACATGATGTACAACACGAGGAGGTGGCTACTACAGGGTGGAGCAGACACCTTGTGAGGTGTGACACCCTTGGTCATCATATGTGTAGAGTTACACAATGTCATGGGATTGTCCAGGGCACATTCCACAGATATACCTACATGGACCTGGCTGACAATCATACCACCTTCAGTTGCTATGCTCGACACCTGTGAGGTCACTACCACATATGCTCTGACTGGGTTCACATAGAGGTGGGGTTTACTCAACATACACACATTGCCGACATACAGGCTGACAGGTCCAGTGAGGACATCTCCACACCCTCCACCACACATGTGGAGATGTCTGTACCAGCGGTTTGTGGTCACCAAATGTTCTGTGACACACAGGTGGGACATGCTCTCTCCAGGGTAGTGTGAAAAGCATCCATGAGACCAGATGGTGAGCCCGCTGTGTACTCCACTATCTCATTTGGGATTAGGACCCACAGTTAGGACAGCTATTTCTTTATAGCCTCACCTCAGGTAGGGTGCCCAGGTTGTATCGCATGACAACTGTATTCCCACATCACAGGGCCAATGCCTCCACTGAGGCTGGTTATTACTGTCCCAGTACCCTGAGGAGACCTATCTGCATAGACATGGGGTGGGATCATACTGCGGTTCGTACATGACTGCATAGGGGACATACATACTTCGCATCCCACACGGTTTGTCTTATTCAGGGGCGGTTCATGCCTTTAAGACATGGTTGACATTTTCGGGACGGTCACCCAGCCCATTGCTGGGGTGTTGCAGTCCATACAGCCTACCTCGTCCTGGCAAAGGGCTTCATAACATTACCCCCTCAGGTAACGTTAATGAAACCATTGGCTGGGATGTGAACATGTACATCACAGAATGTGTTGTAAACTGTCTATGTGACACAACCCACATGGTCATAGTTGCTGGCTGCATGTCAGACCAACTGCCTGTCACAGGTGGTGTCCCATGGTGCCATTCCGTGGGTGCACCCTGTCATACATCTACATTTCCATGGTACAGGCACACACGGCGTGTTATGGGTAACATTGTTTGTAGATGCTTGCAGAACAGATGCCATACTGGGACGGACATCTGACACAGATATCCTTCGCAGGGGCCTCCCGGATATGCATATCTGCTGTCAGGGACATGTCCCACAGCTGACTGGTACATAATGCAAAGTCATACCTGTCGAGGCGTAGTAGGTCACCCCTCTACAACGTATAGGTGGCTGCCCACACAGCACAGGGGTGACTACCAGGTATTCCGCGACAGGGTTTGTCGGTCACCTTTCATTCAACACACACATTGCTATCGTGGTTCTGTGGGACTTCTACATTGACCACCTGTATGTGCAGGGAGTCACATCTGACTTCACAGCCCGACACGCATACACGGTCACTATATAGCATAGAACTTCACTTATTTGCCTAAGTATGAGCTTATTGTTGTGGCAGTTTGGTAGCTTATTCTGTTTCTTGGGACATTTAGGTATTTCAGTTACGGAGATAACCGATTCAGGCTACAATTACATTAAATACGGGTAATCATTATGACCTACACTCTTCGCACACTTCCCGCTTTTAATGCTTTATTTCGGAACACGTATGCCAATACAGGGACTGCCCCTCGCAAAGTGGGACGGTTGGTGACCTTAGTCGCTACTCCTGTGTCGGTGCGGCGTGCTGACATGCTGCTGTACACCTTCTCTGACTATGCACACTCACAGTACATTGCTGTACGGACACGGTATTACGCGTATCCTTTGTTCCTTGGACAGGTACATTTCGGCCGCGTGGGTTTTATTTGCTTCTCTGTTTAGTTAGGACGGGTACTTTGTTGCATACTCTGCGGACATTTCATTCTGCACGGGCCATGGCTGCAGCCATTTCTATTCTGGGCGGACTATGGCAGACAGCACGTTAGGTTGCTCTTCGCCTGCCTGCTTAAACACACCTACTGACGCATCCTACTTGGGCTCGCTCACGTACACTACGCACATGCCTGTGGTTACGGTGCACTCTCATTAATATGCATATGGCGCTACTGCGCCGGCTATGCAATGCACCGCCGGCGCAAGCCTTACGCCGGCCTTGCGCCGAGCTTCATGAATCCCGGGGTGTGTTTTTTTGACAAATCACTGGGATGATCTAAGGACTAAAGTCACTAAATAATGACATGCATTTGAGTTTCAGATGTAATGCCCTTCACAAAATGCATGCTCTCATAGCACCTTTTTAAGTTTATAAGAGCAATATTTAAAATGTGTCCCTACTTTCGGGCCTCCATCCCCTCATTATGTCAGGCTTTGTCTGAAACAGCAGCAACAGCATCAGTCACAGGCTGCTGTTGTACACTTTCCACTGAGCTCTCTGGATCCTTGACAGTAGACAGGAACTCTTCACTTGGTGTCAGTGATGGCTCTGTAGCGGGCCCCCCACCAGTAGCACCCGTCAGTGGCCCTATGTTGCACCTGATCATATGAACTGTTGTGTTCCCCAACAGCATTTACATCATTCACTATCTGCTGCCAAATTTGCATTCTTCCAAACATATACCCACATCCTCTCTCAAGCAGAAAGGCACAGTGTTGCCTACTTGTTTGGATGATTGCATCATTCTCATGGTCACTAAAGGGGGTTGTGGGGATTGGGACCCTTGGGTGCTAATGCCCTGGGTAACATAAAACTGAAAAGAAGTTATACTATACATAAATAAAAGTCCTGCTTAGATATAACACATAAGTAGTTTTTCAATATTACCCACTAGAGTAGAAATGCAATAGCAATTCAGACTCCTTTACTTCCACTGGGTAAGTCAGCCAGGTTAGACTTACAAAGTGTATAAGTAATTGCATCAAGGCTTTAAATGTAAGTAAGCAGCACACATTTCACATTTTTTGTTCAGTAACATCCAACTTCCTCTGCATTTCTTGAAAACTGGATGTTATTGCCATTTCATGTTCTCACACATTTTACGGAGAATCATACAAAATGCCTTATACACTACATGTCTCAGATTACTGCTCAGATAAGAGAAGAATGAACATACAGGGATAAGACTGACCTGTATTTCTGCAAACAATAGTCATAAATTGTGTGAACACTCATTGCACTACATCTGAAACTAATACATGTACAAACAAGTTTACAAGTGTCATATCTCTTGTTAATACTGTGGATGATGTTGCACTTGCTTGTATGCATAGTGATTTTTTTTGTCTGCTGCAAAGCTGTTTCTGTGGGAAAAAGGGATAAAATACCCTTACTGTGTGTTAAAGGTCATTGGTGTGAGAACTCAAATCCAGGCTTGTGTAAAATATTGTGTGTGGTCTAACATGTATTTTGTAGTATTATTTGTTTTATAGATTTCTTTTCTTTTTTTTTTAATGTCAGTAAAAAATATCATGTGATGTACTTCTTTGATAAGCAATATATCAACTACACCTGTGAATTAGTTGTGTGGGTAGCACATCTTCTGAACATGATGATCCATACATCATATACTATCTATAGAACAGGGTTCAAATCCCACTGTTATCTTTTAAGGAAAACACCCAATAAAAAATACTCACAAGGCTAAAACAAGTTTAGCTTTGCTTGCTTTGTTTGCAGAATGCTTCCAATCATGCAAATTTGGAGTAATGGCCCACACATGAAGCAGAAAGAACACCTGCAGAGAGAATGGAGACATTCTCAATGTCAGAAAGGATACATTGTTACATTTTTTTGTTTTTCATCATGCAACACCACTTACCAATGCTGCACAGCAGTTATCAACCTTACCCAGTACCTGCATGTCCAGAACACCTGCACAGAGAAAGCAGACCATCAACAATTTCAAAATGTATACCAGGGGCAGCTCGTGCTATAGGACTGCAGCCCTCCCAAAACAAATAAAAATAAAACCGAGAAACACAGAAGTGTGCGCATGTGCACACACTCTAAAATAGACAGGAACACTCTCAGACTGCTTTCTCAGCAGTCTAGATAGGGGGAAAGGCATCTCAGCCCCAAGATGCCCAGCAGTCTGTGTGGCAGTGACATCACAAAATGGCGGCACTCTGGACCAATTGCAAGGATTTGGACTGTTCGGGATGGACCAATCACAAGGAATACTGGCAAAGTGAGCAGTTATTTGGCTCATCGGCAAAGTGTGTGTGTGTGTGAGTGTGTGTGTGTGTGTGTGTGTGTGCGTGTGTGTGTGTGTGTGTGTGTGTGTGTGTGTGTGTGTGTGTGTGTGTGTGTGTGTGTGTGTGTGAAATGCCCCAGTTGCTATATACTGGTGGTTAGAGCAAGATCATGGTGGTGTGGTAGGGAATATCTCAGGCTTGAACTCTGTACCTTATATGCAGGTGTTAAGGGTCTGACCCACCACCATTTGTAAAATGTTTGCAGATTTTTGCTCATATTTGATCTGTTCTGTTCCTCATAATATCTGTGGTTTATAAATGTTTAAGAACTTAAATATTTGATGGTGCAGTGGTAGCATTGTTGCCTCACAGCTACAGGTTTTCAGGTTTGATTCTTGGCTGAGTTGCCTTCTGTGTGGGGTTTGCATCTTCTCATTGTGTTTTTGTGGGTTTGCTTTTGTGTCCTCCCATGTTACAAAGACATGTCTGCATTATTTCTTCCTGGGCCTCTGCTGAAAATTGTTTTTTTGTTCTAAGCCAGACTGTCCTGGTTACCAAATGTTAAATAAAATTGACAGGCATTTGAATTTCAGACTTTAGGTTTCTGAATGTTTAATTTCTTAAATATTTGATTGTGCAGTGGTAGCATTGTTTCCTCACAGCTATAGGTTTTCTGGTTTAATTCATGGCTGGGGTGCCTTCTGTGTGGAGTTTGCATCTCTTCCCTGTGTTTGTGTGGATTTGCTCTGGTGTGCTGCCATTTTACAAAGACGTGTCTGCAGTATTTCTCCCTGGGCCTCTGCTGAAAATTGTTTTTGTTCCATCAGAAGTAAAGTTGGCAGGCATTAGAATTTCAGACTTCATATTCTTCAGAAAATACATAGTAACACAACCTTTTATTCTAGCAATTTTGCTAAGTTTATAAGATGAATATTTGAAAATTGTCCCTATTTTTGGGACTGCATTCCCCCATTATTGGCTTCGTACAGGTTTTTTGTGCTAAGGTTGACAGCTATGGCGAGCACTGAATTCACTGAATATGTTTGAGGGCTGTATTCCCTCATTACTGGGTTTGTCTAGGTGTTTTGTGCTAAGAGGTTGACAGCTATGGTGAGAACTGAATTCACTAAATGATAGCCATTTAAGTTTCAGTCTTCTGGTCTTTCACAAAGCAGCTGATTTGGCATTGTGGTATGTTGCTCTGACTGTTTTGCACAGGGACCTTGGCAGTAAAATGTATGGTGGTAGCACAGCCTTTTATTTTAGCAACTTTCCAAGATTATACAAACAATGTTTATTGTGTCCCTGGTTTTTGGGCTTTTGACCCCCCCCCCAATAAATTTAGGCTTTTTCCAGATTTCTTGTGCTGCGAAGTTGAGATGCAGTTGAGTATTGAGTAGATTTTACAAGGAGCTGAGAGCTGCAGGGGAAGAGAAGTTTAGTGCTGCTTATGCTGAGCCTGCTTGCATTGTTAATAGTACAGCAGGTTGTGTTTTTGCTTTTGATGCAGAAGGCTGTTGGTTCTACTCTCCCAAGGGGTGGATACTGCTATACTGAGAATGTTCTCTTTGGCGAAGATACTAACTGTGAGTCTGTTATCAGTTTGCCATCCATTTCCTATTGCAATATTACTAGCTTATCATTTTTTTAATGTAATATGGGCAATTTATTCCTCAGGGGCAGCAGACACTATTTTTGAATGAAACCATGAAATATAAAGGTGTTTGATAGCAGCAACCTCTTCATTAGTTACAGATTTCTTTAACGTGGAATTATTTAGATGACTTTTACTTCTTCAGAGATTGTGCATATTTACTGCTAATCGTGGACTGTAGAATTATGCATATTTACTGATAATGGTGGACTGTACAAGTTTGAGTAGACTTTTATGATGGAAATTTTCTGAACTGGGCAGTTTTGTCATTATGGGTACATGCATTTTGTTTCATTGTTTACTGGAAAAATATTCTGAATTGGGGCAGTCTTCTCATTATTGGTGCATGCATTTTGTTTCATTGTTTACTGGAAAAATGTTCAAAGCAATACATTTAAAACACCCTCTAACAACTGAACTGTGTTGTACAAGGAATATAATTTAGTACAATCAGGAAGGTGTATCAAAGAGCACATGTATGTTTCATGTGCAAGGGGCCTATGATTTGAAAACAGCCCAAAATTAATCTTTTTGAATGTGGGTTTCAATGCTGTTTCAATGAATGTGAGTTTCAAGGGCATAGAAGTTTTAATGCTAAGTCTGTTTTCATTATGAGACTGCACTGCTTTGTTTAGCAGCTGTCTTAGTGTTTGTGCTGTGAAATGCAAAATAAAACTTTCAAATGAAGTCCAAATAATCATAGAAGTAAAGCAGTATGCACATTAGTGTCTATGGTAAATGGAGTGAAATAGCCAAGTAATGGATCATTGGAATGGCTGCAGGGGGGAGGCTCCATTCGACCATGATTTTGTGAGGGGGAAGGGCGGCAAACTCAAAGACAGCCCCAGCTGAACTATACCTCCCAACTGTCCAGATTTTCACAGAATGAATAGATTTCTGCTTCTTATTTTTGGTTTATTCCACATACAATGTGTGGTTTTCTGGCAAATCTTTTAGGAATTAAGTCACTAAATAATGACACACTGAGTTTCAGACTTCATAACCTTCAGCAAAATGCATGCTAAAGTATGATCTGTTATTCTAGCAAATGTCTCAGTTTATACAAGAGCAATTTTTAGTACTGTTTATATGTTTCCCCAATATAGTTGGCCTTGTCCAGATTTATTGCATTAACAGGTTGAGAGGTACATGCAAATAAATTGCTTTATAGAATTAGGCATAGCCAAACCTCTCAACTGTCCCCGATTTTGGCTCAAAATGTTGCTCTTCCCTCTAATAATCCCTCCGCAAAATAGCAATTTTGGAAGAAAACATGGAGGATTTACAGTTAAGAGTTATAGATTACTTTTATTTTCGAAATGCATGTAGATTCTTTTATTTTGTCAGCTGCTCAAGTTAGCAGTGCTAATATTAAAGTGTCACTTCTTTGACAGGTTCCCAGCTGTATTGTGTGGCTATTTTATATTTTTGCATCACATTTTTTGTCCATTTTTCATAAAATTGTGTTTTTTGGCAAATTAGTGACAAATCATTAAAAACTGAAGTTAGAAAATAATGACAGACATTTGAGTTTCAGATTTTATACCCTTCAGAAATTTCATACTATTGCAAGACCTATTCTATTATCTTTCTAAGTTTACAAGAGCAGTATTTAAAAAGTGTCCTTATTTTTGGGCCTTTGTCCCACTTCAATGAATGGCTTTGTCCAGATTTCTTGCTCTGAGGTTGAGAGGTATTACAAATGTGTCAGGGCCATCACAGTCAGCCAGAGACATTTCAAATTGTGACATACTTGTTGCACCTCACTCCCCCATGTAGTGACTCTGGATGTGTCCAAGCAAGGCAAGGAGTAGTTATGCAGTGTAAATGTGCAGAGAATCCCCCATCCAAGGTACTCACAAGTACTACAGTGGCTTTTCATCTGTCCTTGATTTTGCAGAATGGTCTGGTTTCTGTCATATTTTTGTACTGTTGATTTATGCTTATTACTCAGAAAGTGCCTTTTGCTCTGTGTTTAAGTAGCAATGCTTTAATGACCATCAGGTAAGCTTGTCTGAGATCGTAAGATGCAAGTAAGCTTTAATAAGCATACTGTTAAAGAACTGCCAACATTGAAAGCTTTTCTGTTGTTGCCATGCAGAGAATACTTAGATAATGTATGAGCCTTGGGTATTGAAATGCATATGACAGTATTTGTAATAAAGGACAGGATTACATTATTTTAAGAAGCTCATTACACTTGTTGGAGACTTCCAGTAATCCCTGCAGGCTTTACCCATAAACTGAACAGAATGCCAATCATGTGTGGTCCATAGCCTGTACAGTAATCCTTTAAGCAATGTATCTTGAGCTTGTTTCTTGTTTGCTTCTCATTTTTTACTTTGCTCATGTTTTCCCCATGAAACAAGTAGATAGTTGTCAGGCAGCAGGTCTTTTTTGGATAAGAAAAATATTTACAAGTGGGGGCATCACAGAGATTTCTACTTTTAGCATGTTACTTGGTACTTTAATAAAGCTGAATATATAATTAGAACTGCAGTGCAAAGAGAAGTGGTTTGAGTTGAGTGCTGCTTGTTTTTCTTATACTTGATTTTGACTGGCATTCCAGTAATGTATTTAAAAAGTAATTTATTTTTTTCATGCCTCACAACCTGTTGTTTCCATCTAGATATTAAGTAAGCTGTCATGCAGCCAGTGCATTGAAATATTTTTATTCTTCTATACTTCATTTTGTCTTGATTGGACTCTCATAATGACGGTTTGCCACCCAGGGCAGCGTATTTAATTAAAGTTAGTTTTTGTGGTTTTGAGCATAGCTCCTCCCCTTTCTAGTTGGCTGCACCACTTCCCATTGACCACACCCATTCAGCTGTCTCCTGCAGCCCCCCCTTTGATTTGAAGTCACCAGCCGCCACTGATGTATACATTCTATCAAGTCATTTGGACATTGTGCCAATACTCTATGTGGTATTGCGTAGGGGTTAACACACAGAAGTTAAAAAATGAATAGTGAAATATCCAAGTGTTATTGAACTATTCCTTTGGCAGCAGGTCTAAGTATAGGGCTGCAATACAGGTGGTTCTGAGATTGAATATAGGAAATCTCAAATATTAAAGCTATTAGATACACCTGGAGATTATATAGGGCTCAAATTAAACAGGGAAAGCAGTACAAAAGTGTATCTCACATGCTCAACCACTTTGCCATTAATTGCACAAACCAGCTGCTCAGTGGTGCACTATTAAAAGTTGACATTAGCATGTATTACTTATGTTTATTGTCCATGTAGTCTTCATGCCATGAATGTACATGTAAAATACAAACAAAGGGAAGACAATTTTTAAGAAAATAGCACATATTTACACTGGAGGCATCTGTTGCCTCCCTCCATGCACTGCAAATGTGGTTTCTCAGTACTTGTTCACAAATATATCAACTACAATACATAAATAAATAATAAATGCTTTCTTATATAGATGCACATCTTTATAATGATAATACACATTCAGATTTTCTAGTAGTTGTAGTAATGTGGAAAGCTGTTTGTATATAGTTAGTAAAGCTGTCATTTAAAGTATACCTGCACATTGGAAACACAATACAAATTACTACACATTGCACATTCATCAGTCTGATAACATGCAGAACCTTTAACATATTTACAGTTGTACATGACTAGCTATCCATTTCTGTCAGGCCTCCCAAAATCTTCTCTCAAAAGTCCAATGATGATATCATCCACTAGAAGTTGTCCTGCAGCCTTATAAAAGTCAGACTTGTGCCATGGTACTTGCTTAAAGTACTGAGTTTTCAAGCATAATTGTGTATCCTGCAGTCACCACTGCAATTCTGTGTAGTACCAATATTTCCACAGTTGGACATGCCTACACATCCACTTCACACAGACCTCCCAATAACTTCTCTCAAACATCCAATTATGATGTCATCCACTAAAAATTGTCCTACAGTCTTGCACAGTCAAACTTATGCCATGGCACTTGCATAAAGTACTGAGTTTGTAGTCCATGTACTTACGTAGGAGTTCTAATTTCACTGCAGTCAACGGATGTGTGTGTGCACTTGCTTGACATTAGAGAGAGCATTTTAACCAGTACATAGGATACTGCTATTGCCATCTTCCTCTCAACAGAAACAGTTGATGTCATTATTTATAAAGTGTTGTCTAACAGTCTCCATGTCAGACTTGTGCTGTGGATGTTAAATACGGAGGTCTCTAGTTGGTGTACTTAGGTAAGGGTTCTGTTCTTACTGCAGTCAACTGCTTTGCTTGTGTGTGTGTGTGTGTGTGTGTGTGTGTGTGTGTGTGTGTGTGTGTGTGTGCGCTTGTGTACTTGCATGACATTCTTCTTCTTCTTTTGGCTGCTCCCATTAGGGATCGCCACAGCGGATCATCTGTTTCCATTTCTTCCTGTCCTCTGCATCTTGCTCAGTCACAACAACCACCTGCATGTCCTCTCTCACCACATCCATAAACCTTATCTTAGGCCTTCCTCTGTTCCTGCTACCTGGCAGCTTCATCCTTAGCATCATTTTCCCAATATGCTCTGCATCCATCCTCAGCACATGTCCAAACCAATGTAATCTTGCTTCTCTGGCTTTGTCTCCAAACCTTCCAACCTGGGCTGACCCTCTAATATACTTATTCCTAATTCTGTCCACCCTTGTCACACCCAGTGCAAATCTTAACATCTTTAACTCTGCCACGTCCAATTACAGACAGCATTTTATACCAGCATGTTTGACACTGCTACTACCATCTTCCTCTCACCAGACTCTGCTGATGTCATCATTTTTAAAGTGTTGTCTGCAATCTCCAAGTCAGACTTGTACTGTGGCACTTGTGTTAAATACAGAGGTCTCTAGTGATTGTACTTAGATAGGTAGGGTTTTGTTTTTGCTGCAGTCAATTGGTGTGTTTGTGTGTGTGTTCTTATGCACTTGCTTGACATTAGAGACAGCATTTTACACCTGCATTTTGAACACTGCTATTACTATCTTCCTCTCACCAGAGTCTACTGATGTCTTCAGCTATAGCTGTCTCTTAAGCATGTTCTGTTAATTGTCACAGGCTAGGTTAAGATCCCTAGAATGAGTGACTTTTGTGCAATCAGATTTGCAAATGCGCAGCATTTCCCTAAGGGCAGTGTCAGAGACTGACCTGTAGGCCAGTTGCAAGTCATCTCTTCCTATTTGATACAGACATCTGCAGGTGTCTGTGAGGTACATGCAAAAGGGAGCATTGTACTCTATTAGTATTCTGATGAGAGTTGAATACAGTGGCATTATAACATTCTCAGACATGGATACAATGGCATGACTTATGAGGTGCATGATGTAGAAGGCTTTCTTTACAAATGTGGAAACTTGATGGTCATAGTTCACATTGCTATCTACCTGTGTTTCCAGGTCTTGTACTACTGAACTGGAGCTTAAGGGGTGTTTTAAGTACTGTAATTAGAAGGGAATTCCACTTTGCAAAAGGCAAAAATAATGGCACTTTTTGGCATTTATTTTATGACTGTGTGGCTTTGGCATGTGTCATTTCTCTGTGTTATCCCCTCCTGTAATATGTTTACATCAGTGTTGGACTCAGTGATTGCACCCAATTTGCAATCATCAGCAAGCATGGTAAACCAAAGACCATATAGTTTAGCTTGGACTTCTGAGAAATAGATTCTGAATGATAAAGAGCCCAGCACAGATCCTTGTGGTATCCCACTGGTGACAGTTCAACTGGTAGAGGATGTATCACCAACTTTAACAGCATGTGTTTTGTTGGTGAGCAAATTGGCTAACCATTTAGTGATGTAAGGGGTAATCCCCAGTTGGGAGACTTTATCAATTACACCTGAGTAGAGCATTGTTTCAAAACCCTCGGGCAGAGCAAGATAGTCAGTATGCACTGTCTTACCTTCATCCAGGGTTTTACTGACTTTCTCAAAAAAGTTTACTAGGTTTAATAAGCATGATCTACACTTAATGAAGCCAAATCGAGTTAGGTCTAGAGTTTCACGATTACCTATGCCCTTGTTGATAAGGTCTATGATGATTCTTTCCATGGCCTTGTAGATGGGACTGGTTAGACTTATAGGTCTACAGTTTCCAGGGTTGATTGATGGTCCCCTTTGTGCAAGGGGATTACTGCTGCTGTTTTCCACTCTGCTGGAACAAAGCCAGTTTTGAGGCTATGGTTAAAGAGGAAACTAATTTGGTACACTAAGTCCTATTTCAGATTGCATAGGAAGCAATCTGGGATGTCATCCGGTACCATTGACGGTGTGTTTTAGCCTTAGAGAGCGCAGACATGACCTGATGTCTAGAGCTACCTGGCAGGGGACTGGTGTCAAGTATGCTTTGGAGTATGGCCAGTGGTGCCAGGGGGTTGAAGTTTGCACCAAATTTGTCATAGTAGGTTGGTCATTTCATCCAGTGCAGCTTTATGTTTAGAATCCTAGCATTAAGCAGCAGAGCTTTGTCTGCTTCCAGTGGATGTTGATATGTCGGAAATTGTGTTCCTTTCACATTGCTAACAAAGGCACTATGGGGAAGGCAAGCACCTTTGCCAGTATCTGACACAGGTTTAGACCATCTCTGGCAAAGCAGCATGGCTTGCTGACCATGTAAGCCCAGGCTAAGAGTTACTGGATCATCCT
>NC_056728.1:366261187-366373687 GCF_019279795.1 Protopterus annectens | reverse complement strand
TTTATAAAGAATTGTATGTCATTTGTATAGCAAACTGATTTGTACAGAAGCTTGCATTCAAATATATTTGTAAAGTTGCTTGTGTTAAAAATTTATCAAAGGTGTGTCCTGCTGGACAGAAAATAAATCTACATTGATATCAGACTATGGCATTATAAACAGGATACTGGAAGAGAAGAGATTAGTCTTTATCCAGCTAACTTTGAAAAATAGAAAAAAATTAAATGACTTAATTTAGGCCATAAAGATTGCATCTTACAGTTCTGATTGTAGCCAAAGACAAACTGTCTGTGCCAGAAAATGATTTATTGTCTCTTGTAGGGAAGAGTGAAAGTGTTTTATGGTTTGATACCTTCCAGGTGCTATAACACATCCCAGCAAAGTGCTCTCTGTGTGTATGGTAACACACATGTGCTAAATTCTGGTTCAGTTTCTAGCAATAGAGGTAGCATGGGAACCAGAAGTCAGATGACCAGATGTATGTGATGACATTCTATAATCTGGGACAAAAACTATTTTAATACCAGATGAGAAATAAATCTCAGGCAGCCTGTTTTTTTTTTTTTTTTGAATGTGATAAAGAAGAGCCCCTCATCTATTTCAACTTCCCTTGCTCTAGTAAGTGACCAGGGAATAGTAATTTTTTAGATCAGTCTAGAAAATATAGTGAGACTAGTTAAGTACTGTTTTTCTGTATCTGTGTGAATATATTGGTCTGTGTTATTTTAATATTTCCTGTGTCTGAAACTCTGGTTTTTATTGTAAATAGATACTTACTATTTTCATGTTATTATATTATTTAAAACAAAAATGTCACAAATAAAAACAGT
Organism: Protopterus annectens; assembly: GCF_019279795.1. NCBI lineage: Eukaryota > Metazoa > Chordata > Ceratodontiformes > Protopteridae > Protopterus > Protopterus annectens. The sequence continues at coordinate 366,372,857 of NC_056728.1, read as the reverse complement.
GGTCGCATTAAAAACAAAAACAACGTAATAAGAAACCACGAAAGTATAAACTTGATTACATAAACTTGGTAAGCACTTTCATTCCAAAAAGGCATACTAGGTTTATGTAATAAAGTTTATACTTTCATGATTCATTATTGTGTTATTGTATTATTTATTACTAAATATATTTAAACTTTTCATTGTTGCTGGTCTGTTAGAGAATATTTTAACCTTTGGGAGTACTTATATCTATTTGTTGACTTTGTGGCCACTCCTGTAAATCTTACTGCATTGGTCAAACATTATCAGCTGTATTAATATTAATTCACTCAGTATAATTGGGTATCCTTGTAAGAGCCTTAGAGTAGCTGGCATTTCAGTGTCTAGTGGCAGTGTAACCACCTTATAGTCTGGGCAGAATGGAGCATAGCTAGTAAATCTGTGCCAGCCTTTACTAAGCGTGTGTGTGTGTGTGTGTGTGTGTGTGTGTGTGTGTGTGTGTGTGTGTGTGTGTGTGTGAACTGCTTGGCCAGGGACACAAAGCACTGGTTTCATAGAAAGGACCCTGGAAGACTCTATAGCTGTGCCAGTGGGGAGTCTCACTGGGGCCCTGGAGAGAGAGAGAGAGAGAGAGAGAGAGAGAGAGAGATCCAGACCTTGGACTGAGTGTGTTTCCTGTGTGCTCTTAAGGAAAATTCTGCCTGATGCAGAGAGCTGCATCTGGAAATGTTGGGTGTATCCATTTTTGTTCCAAGTCAACATCTCTCTCCAGTGCCAGTTTTGAGAATTTAGGCTCCTTGATTACTGGCCCAGAGTGAGGACATCACATTTCAATTTTTTTCTGTGAGTTTTCCAGGTTTAGATTCATTGAGTTTTGATAAGATAAGATGCAATAAGTTGAGTTTCTATAAAAAGACATTCACCCACATTAGATAGATAGATAGATAGATAGATAGATAGATAGATAGATAGATAGATAGATAGATAGATAGATAGATAGACAGACAGTTATTTCCCACTTTTGAACATTAGGGTTAACAATGAGGAAAGTAGGAAAGCTCTTGTTAAACTCATGTTGTACTTGAGATGATGTGTTGTTGACATATGCAAGCTTTACATTTAGGAACCAGGAACATGTAATGGCAAAACCAGTTATATTTTAGGGCCACACTCTCAAAGCTTGTTGTGCATGCTTACCTTTAAACATACATGGATTTCTAAACTGCAAAGAAAAGTTAGATGAAGTCTTTTTGTCAGTGGAGCTAGCCTTTGTCTAAATGGGTTGTGGTTGAGAGTTATTCCTATCTGTGGAATTCTTATTGATCATGCTGACAAGGTGGTAAAGGGAAATAGCCATGAGTCTTGAACATGTTTCAGACAGTTTTGAGTGACTGTTTGAGTGTACTGTGTTGCATGGGTAGGAAGCCAACTTGAATTATTTTTTTTTCTACATAGCTGTAAGTGCTGTTTTAAAGACTGCATTTTGTTTCATCTTTCTGCCTTGAGATGGTTTGTCAAGACCATCACATTTTTGTTCACATATTTTATAATTAAGCCCATTCTGAATCTTGAAAAAAATTATGATAAAAATTGTAATTAAGAGTGTTCCCGTGACTGCAGTTGAACTGAAATATGATATTTTATGAATACTTGCAGTGGGTAATTGTTGACCCCTGCCACTGACTTTATAGAAAATCTTCTATTTTATGCTGCAGAAAGAGATGAATATTGTTTACAGTGTGCTTTGAAATAGGGGAGAAAGTATACATTTCTCAGTGAGAAAGATTGATAAAGCAAGTCTTTTTATAACATAAATCCACGAAACTGTACAACTTGAAACTTTGTGAACTGTAATCTTATGCAACTCTGGAGAGGAGGTACTGTATACTGTCACTTATAACTGTCTGGATGTAGAATATACCTGATAAATTTGAACCTAAAATGAAGCAGTTATTAAAGTCTTATCAAATGTCACCACAGATGGTATAGACAATCCAATGCAAATATCTCCCAGTACCAGTCAGAAATTATTTTTCCTCTCGGAAACATGTAATTCTAGATGTGCAGCCAATAAGCTGCATTTGGTTAACTTTCAACATCAAATTGTTAAACACCGCAACAGACAGTTTCTGTAACCAGTCCATTACTGAAGTCCCTGAGAGCAAATGACAATAATTTAGCTTACCTTATGATCTTTTTTGAGGTGTGTGATAGTGTTTGACAAGACAGAGCTTGCCCATAAATGACTGGGTCAGAATTTTATCTGCCCATCCTGTAGGAGACCCACTGAATGCCTATATTCATTTGGAAGATACAGGTACCACAATTAAGAAAAACTGAATAAGAAAATTAGATAGGGCAGGTACTTCACCAGAAGCACAGGCTGACAGATTTAATCACTGGAAATTCAACATAGCTAAAGTGGTAAGGTCACAGATGATTGATATGAAATACATATTCAGACTGTGGTTAGAATCTGATGTGAATAGTCTGGAAAATAGACATTTTAGCAGTGAGTAGATTTAAACTAATACTACCAAATAATTGACAAATGTATGCATTCCAAAAGTATGTGTGAGGTTCTGATAAACTAATAGCCTTAGAAGAACATTTGACATTGTTTAAAAGTGCAAACTGTAAGCTTGACATACATGCATCAAAGGCTACTAATAAGCCCTCTCATAAATATTAGGCTATACCTGTGAGTAAATGAAAAGCATTGTTATCTGAGCTAATATGGTTTAAATGCTTTAAGAAATTATGCATAGCAAAATAATATACAGCCTGTGACAGCACCATTGTGTGAGTAAAACCACATAACAATCACCTATTAACCAACATTTATCTGAAAGCGAACCAGTGGAAAGTAGTCAGGCAGAGAGCTTAACCTCAAGATGTGCAGATCATGCATTTTCTCATTGCACTATTAAAAACTTGTTAAATGTACTATTTGTTTTTATATAGGATTTACAAGGACTATTAGATGCAGAAAACATGATCACTATAGTTAGAACAGAATATGCATGTAAGTATGAAACTACTAGTAACTAAAAAAACGAAGTAATGTATGTGTACATTGCGACAAGAGCATCATATAATCTAAGCAGAAATACAAACTATTCTAAGCAAAATGCAAAACCCAGTAGCTTTAGTACCTAATGTAACATATGATGTGGTAATTGGGCAGTTCCGTCCCCATTCCAAGGAGTTGCAGAAAATGTGTGTGGTGGAATAGCTAAACACAATGTATTGACAGAAATACATAGACCAAATAAAGACAAACATGTGGAATTAGAAGCTTTAAAAGACAACAAGTTTTGGATCTGGACTGAAAATAAGTCTAAAACTTTGCCATCCAAAAAGCCATGATCGATAAGACTGTGGAAGTAAGTAGTACAGAGTTGGACAGGAAAGGTCTCACATTTAAAGATACCCTAGAGTTATAGTTAGCTATTTTGACACATGGGGCCATTCCGAGTCTGACACCTCCCTCCCAAAAAAAAAAAAAAAACTCTCCTGACTTGAAAAGTGAAAAAAAAAGGTTCTTCTGAAGGGGGTAAATAATTTTCTTTCTTTTTAAAATGTAGAAAACTATATGCTACATTTGCAGCAAGCAGCTGCTACAATTTATGTCTACCGCACATCTTATCCTGATAAAACAATTCAGTGCAAGTGCAATACTGGTGTTCAAAAGCCAGTATTACAATAAACCCCACTGGCTTCTGCTGATCTCACCCTTGGCACTTTCTGTCCAGAGCAGCTGCACCCTTCACCCCACCCTAAGTATGCTTCTGGGATACCCTGCACAAAATATGAGAAGTTAAAGTACTGTGAGAAACCACTACAGAAATTAATGAAGAGAGGCCTTTAAGTGTGAAAAGGAAAACAATATCAACTCTCAAGAGGAGGGAGGTGGGTTCTATGATGAGAAAATAAAAAAGAAAGTAGCAAGACACATCCTTAAACAGAAAACCAGGCAAATGTACAAGCAGGACTCTAGTGAAAAAAATAGTTCTAAAAATAAGCCACAAACAAAAATCCTACCATCACCCCACAGCAAAAAGAATCACTTTTATTGGTTGTCCTTTCTAGATAGGGTATAGGTGAAGGAGTGAAAGCAATACCTGTCTTTGTAGGAAGAAAAAATATACCATACACCTTACATCAGGTTAGAGAAGACAGCAACGTATATCTGGCTGATCTCTACAAAAGCCAAGTTTGCCATATTTGCATAAATGTTTAATTTTCGGTTAAGTACTATACGTGAAGTGGAGCTGTTCTCAACAGTATTCTGCTGAAAAAGAGGTCTTACCCACTCAGACTATCCAGGTTAATGCACATAAATAAAACAAACAAATAAATAAAAATGATTAATTAATTAATTAATTAATTAATTAAGCAAAGCCCAGCCCATTAGGAATTTTGCACTATAACTATGATTAGAGAAAACATAAAGATCCCTCATCAGAGCAGTCCTACTTCATACCCTTATTTTGAACTGAAAAAAAATATTTGCTTCACATAGTAACTAAAGAGGGAGGTTCCCAGTTTTATGCTCAGCAGCAGATCCACCCCCCCCAATTGGTACCTCCCCCAAAAAATTTTAAAAAAGTACTTTCTACTTTTAAACTGTAGCAAATGTCTTGCTCAACTTATATTGTACATAAAGCACTGAAGCAAGAGCTCCTGATATTACTGCAAAAGCAGTATCTGAATTAAATTCCATACTGGCATTCAGAAATGCTAGCACAGAAATGAAAGCTAGTAGTATACGACTGACCAGTCCGCATCTGCTGATCATACCCCTAATACCCTGCATCCTGGGTGGCTGTCCCCTTTGTCCCACAAAAACTAGATCTCTGAAATTTCTTATTAAGTTGTAAGGAACTTTTCAAGTAAATTGCAAAGAAAGATACAAAGTTAACATAGAGAAAATACTGCAATAATCCAGAGATAGGAAGTTAAAGAATTGGTACTCAGGAAAAGACATATACTCCAGAAATGTCTGGCAGAACTAATTTAATTAAACATAATATTTAGACTGGCCTTGCTGAAAAAATGAAACTGACACCTTATGAAATATCAGAATACCAATAGCAATCTTTAGTTGGTTGTCATAGGGTAATTACAGTGAGTGGAACAGTGGGAATGTCCTGCTTCCCAAACTAGATCAGATTATATAATTTGATCATGACTTCAGAAAACTGAATAATATTTGAAAATTTGATTGATATCTCATGCTAGAGCAGGTGACTTGACAGAGAAGTTGGGTAAGGCTAGAATTCTCTTTATGATAGAATTAGCGAAGGATTATTGACAAATCTCATTATCTCTGGCAGCTAACGAGAAGACAGCATTCTCCACAGCTAATGACCATTTCATTACGGGGTAATCCAGTCTGGTCTTTGTGGTTTGCCAGCAATGTTTCAGAGGCTTAAGAAAAGATTCATAGACACCCATATCAGCTATGCAATAGCTTAGAGCTAAATAAGCAAATGCAGAGTAAAAACACATTTAAATCACAATTAAAATACTGCTAGGTCTAGGCACAATGATTTCTTATTAGCTAAGAGTTTATTACTTCTGTCCACTCAATACAAGGACTTCTTCAGAACCAGCTTCCAGTCTGTAACACACCCCGTATGGGTGGTCATGCCTCCCTTGGAAGTGGCTAAGCTGTAAAAACACAAAGGGACTGCCTTCGATAAGCACACATTTGGTATTCAGGGTGACAACTTTCCTTGTAGACATAATGTGGTAGCTTTACGTACTCTTCAACTTTTTAACTTGCTTGACAGTATCTTTTTGACAGCATATTCCCACACACTAGCTTTGGTTAAGTACTTCTTCCAGAAAAAAAAAGTAAACGTACATTCTTACAATAGCAGATTATCTTGAATATGTATTTATTTGTTTATTTATATATTCATTAATTGATTTTTATTTATTTATTTGAATTATTTCAAAGTTACTTTGTCAAAGTTCAAGTTGTTCAAAATTGCTAAAGGCAAGCTGATTTAACAGATAGCCCAGGTCATGGTAAATTGTACACTGTCAAAGCACAGTTTTTGGGCAATATGACAGCAAGGGTGATAGTGAATCTGAACCAAAATATTGTCCCAGTCCTACTACCAAAAGCTAGTCATGGACATTTTGGAGCTGGCCAGCTAATACTACAATGATTACAAAGCTATATCACTATAATATGTCCCTGAGCCAATTTAGCCAAGGAGGGGAGTGGGGTCTTCAATGCAGTGATTAAGGGTAGCTTCTGACAAAATAATCACTTAGAGATGCAGCACTGAAAGTGAAGTTCCAACAGCATGAGTAAGCTATCAGATGATAATGTTGCATTTTGGTGATGCATAAAAGAAGATTTTTTTTTTCTCCTAACAGGGCCTCTATCAGCAGATTCTACATAAATGTTTGACTCAAAGGAACTAAAAAAAATGTGCACAGTGACCATGGATATTGTTAAAAAAGATGCAAAAAGTATTGTGATACTAGCAGTCAAAGGGTTAACATTATTCTTACATTCATAAATTATCTTACATGAAGCTATAACCAAAATCAATAATTTTCAGGAGTCAGTTCATCAGGAGAAACAGTTAACAGACCTGCTGTGTTCAGGTAGTCCATGCTGGTGTTAGAATTCTTTTTTTTTTTTTAATTTGATTGCCAGTGCATGTCCTGACATTTCATATTGTTACGTTCTTTTACAGCAAAGTCTCACACCTTCCTTAGTTAGAACAACGTAAGTCCACTGTGTGTGCGCCTGGTCATTCACAACAGATTATTAGTGCAGAAATATTTGTCAGTCTGAATCTGGATTCTAACTATCTCTTCCAGGCTTTTTCCATAGCCGGTAAAGTAGATGATCTATCAAAGCAAAGTTCTGGTTTTTGAACTTTCTACTAAACTAACTGCACATTTATCATTTTCTCTGTTTGAAGCAAAACAGATGAGATACATAACTTTATCTTTCTTTTCCTTCTCACAGGCAGTTATGAAGGCAAAAGCCTTATCAGTTGCAAGAGAGTACAGCATCAGACAGCAGCATTTGTTTAAAACTGCAACACATTGTCTTTGTGATATATTTATGGGTTGTATGATGAGGCTGCAGATGCTTTGGTAAAGATGTAATGTACTGGAATTCCCACCATTACAAAAAGTATATGAAATTCTATTGATTAACAGATTGTGGTCATCATTAGAAATAAGAATGTCAGGAGTTCCATGATGTGAAATAATGGGGTTCACTAGTATGATGGTTGATTTTAAAGAGGTAATTCAATTTAATGACTTTAAGATACTTAGTGTCTTAGTTAATATGTTTGCAATAGTGACTGACATCAAAGTGAAACAAATTATGGATGCTACTTTATTCTATCTTTTAGTTTATGTTTCATATAGTATCATAATGTCTTTGGTGTGGCTTTCATGAAACAAGTTACAGATTTGACAAATCTTTACCATAAGTTCCATTTGATGAGGCAGTCCACAACAAAAGAGAACATCATGTACCCCTTTCTTTACATAATAATGCCTAAGTGCATTTCATGGATTCACACCAATATCTGCTTATCTAGCTGATATGGCACACATTGGATTTGAACGACAGTCTGTGACCTGTAGATTTCAACATGAAAAATGTAATACATTTGAAATTGTAAAGGAATTTTCTTCTTTTTTAATTACCCATCCTATTAGTACTATATTTTAAGCATTTGCAATTCTACATAATAAACAGTTTAATAGGTAAAATCTAGTAAATAAATCATATTTTATTTAAAAATATATATATACAAAATTAAATAGTTGAGCTCAAGATTTCTCTTCCCTTTTTCTATTGTCCGATATCAGTGCAATTACTCTTTGCTTCTGAGGCATCACAAAACATATTACATGAATCTGAAAAGCTTCTGTCTCATTAATCTGCAAATCAATACCTCTGCATTCGTGCAAGTCACTTGCTTTCTGAACATGTGACTAATGTTCTGTGTGAGTCTACAAACCATCCTGACTGGCTCTACTGCAACATAAGGTGTTCTGCTGTTGAATCTACACACTGTGAATTTACTACATTATGCCCAACTGTAGACAGATAGTTATTTACAAAATGTTTGGTTATTGTAGTGACACAAAATGAAATAGTAAAGTGCACTCTGTGTTTTAAACATGACGTAACTCTTTTTAGGTTGTGACCTGAATAAGAGTCAGCACTGAAGCTTTAGAATGTAAATGCATGCCTCACCAGCCCATTTGTATGAAAGCACTCTGAACTATAATATTACATTTTGCTTCAGTATTTAGCATAAATGAAAGAAGTCTTCCATTTACAGACAAATGTTCTGCCCAGCAATGTTTATACAGGCTGCACTGATGCATTTTTGCATCCATTAATGAAAGAGTACACATCAGGACTGAATCCAAAAAAACTTGCTTTCAGTATAAATGACCACTTACACTGAGAGCAGGGGTCTTGGAATCTGGATCCCAGTGTAAGCCTGTTTATAAATAGGCCTCACGCCAAAGTAAGTCACTTACACAGAGGGCAGGCCCGTTGGAATCAGGGCAGACTTATACTCAAAGCAACTCTTTTGGAATCTGGCCCATAGTCTCAACACAAATATCAAATGTGATCACAGACAAATGAGTCACCTTCTGATACTACGTAATGTGGATGAGTCAAAGAATTGATCAACTTAGACATTATATGATTATTAGATTTATTTCCATCAATCTCTTTCAAAATACGCTGCCCTTGTTACTTTGAATTGCAAGCTTGAGGAAAATGATTTGGTGATTCACATCTTCTGCATTCTCTGTTGACATGGATTCTTATCATGCTGATAGTCACTGCTTGAACAAAATGTTAGTCCATGAATTTTTATCCCAAAATATTAATTTGCCACATCTTGTAACTTCTAACATTTTTCCTACATTGTTTCCTTCCTTTCTAGACTTGCCTCTTAAATCACAGTTGAAATCTCCTGTCACTATAATATTCATATTTATCACTACATGACATACAATCTAGTGAAATAAACTTTCCTTTTCTTTACAGGTATTATAAGCTTATAATGCTATAATTATACATAAACTAAAAACAGTCCCAGGCAAAACAAACAGAAACGTTCCACTTTGAAATAGTTTATTAAGCAAGAAGATACATATGCTTTCGCAGTGATTCCACTGCTTCCTCAGATGTTCAACAATCACTTACTGACACTGGTTAAAATAGGAGCTTCCAATAAACTCAGATTGCTTATTAATTAATTAAAAGACAATTTAATTAAGACCAAAACTTCTTTTAGAAATCAAACAGAGATTAATGAAACAAAATGGATTATTAAACTTAGAGCAGATTCAGGAAAGGGGCTTAATGATAAAGTCCCAATAAAACCAATACTTAAAGCAAGGCCCCTTACAAGATGAAGAAAATATGGAAATAGTGCTTCATTTTGTATATATTTGATGTATGTTTTATATGTCTTTTACATATGTTTCATGTATGTTTCATCTAAATGTGTATTTTATGTAAGATTTTTGAAAACATTTTTAAAAGAAGTTTTGGTCTTAATTAAATTGTCTTTTTTTAGTTTATGGAATTTTCTTGTTTCTGGACCAGGTATTTCTCTGGAAGACTCTGGTCTTAATTATTTTTATTTCTACAATTCTATATACTTGTTCTTCCTGTTTAAATCCACAGTAGTTAATATTCCCATTCTTATTAAAGTTATATCTAATACTTTTACTGCATTTTGGCACAATATACCTATTCCAGAACACTATTCGTTACCCAAATTACAAGTTATCTTTCTACCCCATAATGTTTCATTTTGTAATCTTTCTTCACTTGTTAAGAATCTTGCAACTTCTAGTACAATTGCATCTACATCTTTATTGCACCATTCCAACCCCTTTCTCATTATGTTCTTAATATTATTTACATTTATAGAAAACACCCTAAAATTACCACCCCCTTTTCTTAGCTTTCTAAAAATTATACATTTATTTTATTTCTCATCCAGTTCCTTTCTTTTTTATACTCATCCATTTAAATTTTCTTTACCGGTCTTTTACCCTCTACTAATAGAAGTCTTCTTTTTCCCCCTTTTACCACTTCCCAATGTATATCTTCTTCATCACTTATTTCAAAATCTTCCTCTACTTCCTCATTTTTATTTCTTTATTTGTCCTCTTTATCTACTTTGTCTTCTACGTTTAACACTTCTAACATTTCCTCTCTTTGTTCATTTTCTTCTTCACTTTCCTTATTATTAGATTCAGTTTTACTATCTATTAAAAAATGTCCAATTTTGTTACATTTATAACATTTCAGTTCACATTTTCTTGCATCATGACAGTTCTCCAAAAATATAGCATTTCTTTTTTTACAGTTATTTATTGGATATCCTTCTTTTCCACACACACACACACACACACACACACACATGCGCACACACACACACACACACACACACACACACACACACACACACACACACACACACACACAAACATGTTTTGTTTTTTCCCCAGTATTTTACCACATTCTTATTTCCTTCAACATTCATTACACTTTGAATATGCATAATTTTGTGCTTTTCTATCATTAACATGATATCACAATCCCATCCACCAGTGCCTAAACACTAGCACTTCTTTATTTAAGCTTTTCAAATGCCCTTTCAAAGACTCTTTTTTCTACCTCTGTTCAAAACTGTACATGAATCTTTTTTTTTGTTTCCCCTGTTAAATTTTTTTATTACATATAAATTCCAAGGATTACAGTTCTTCATCTTTTCATACCCCCCAGAAGTTTCCATTACATAAAGAGTCTCAAATACAGTGTCAAAAAATGTCTCTGTTTATAAGAATAAATCCTATTACCTCTCGTGCATTGATACCCAAAGGAACCATTAAGTATCCCAAACTTCATACGTATCCAGTTAGTTTTCTACTTTATTTTTAATCCTCACCACATAATTCTGTTTTGCATTTTTTCTGTCTTTTTCCTTTTCTGTTTCTCCCCTTGCCCTTCTTCACTTTTTCTGCATAGGTTTTCCTTTCCATCTTACTATTGTCTTTCAGGATGAACTCTGCTTCTTCTTCTTTCTATATTTTTTTCCATTACGTCTTCCCAGGAAACATCTCCATCATTCATTGACTCCCTCTGTATGAACATCTCCTTCAATAAATCTTCCTGCAACCCTCCCAACTGGATGGCCATAGTACTGCAAGTTTCACTTGTTGATTTTTCCTTTGCACCATCGGCAAATGCATTTTGCTGAAAAATGACTTTTGAATCATACACAATCTCTTTACTGCTGTCAGCACTGCCATTCACCTCTGTGCCTTCCAACATCTTTCCCACCATACACATCTCCCTCCCAGTCGATACTGCACTAGTAATGGGGCATGCACACTTACTAGCTGCCTCTAAAGCTATGAGCAGGGAGAGTTCTCCAATGCCCTGGAAAAATGTCCCCTAGTAGTATAAATACCACCTCGGGTTTCTCCTGAAATAAGGCTTCTAGCCTAGTGGGACTAAACCAGTCAATAAAGGAAAAATAAAATAAAGTTTAGCTATAAGAAAAGCAAGAATGAAAATTTTGTATGTCTGCAACAATTGAATCTATTTTTTTCTGCAAATTAGCTGGAAGAGTTAATCCTGCTGGAGGAATGAGGGCAAAGATGGATGAAATAATGGATGATGTTTCATAAAAGAAGATGGAAGTTTTTAAGTGTCCAACACAAAAGAAAGACTGTTTTTCTTGCCTGGGTGATACTTCATTCTAGTTTCATTTACAAATTGTAGATCTCACTGAATTGAAGATTTTTTTTTTCAAACCAACTAATTATGTTTACTTCCATATTCATTTGGTATCATTTTTTATTTTAAATTTACTTGTTTCTCTATTTAGCATAAGCCATTCAAATGGGTTTTTATTCTTTATTTCCCAGAGTATGGTCACTTATATGATGGTATTCTAGCAGCAATGTTTACATTTTTCACATTCTTATTTCTTAGCCCTAAATACTGCTCAAGTTGTGTGTCACTAGTATGAAAATAATAAACTAATCAAAAGCTCAGCAAAGTATGAACTTAGATTAAAATGTTACATTGTTACTTGGCATCATATACTACTGTGGTTATTTGGTTATTTTTTTCTTCACAGCATTACATACATGCAGTCTAGATACACACATCCAGGAGACAGAAAGTGGACAGCCAATATGCTTTACTGCAACAGAAGCAGATGAAGACCCTGATACCATCACTTGACATCCCACATATGTGCTTAGCTTTATAGGATTCTCTAGGGATAATGCCAGGTTAAAGCAAACATACTTGTGAAGCAAAGGATAATGCCATGTTAGAAGAAACAGTTAAATAGGTAATGTATTTTTCTTTCGCTCTTAATCATTGTTAATCAGTATTGCTCCCATTGCTAGAGGAATTTTTGAACCTTATGGTTGCTGTGAAGAAAAAGGAACAGGTCTAGCTACTTGTTTTCTAGAACAAGAAAGCAATGATTCTGTGTACAAAGAAAAGTTCACAGAGAGAAGCTGACACTGTATTGCTTGTGCGGACCAATCTGAGTAGAAGTTATTCATTTTTATAAGATCAGTATTTCTGTCACCAGCTTAGATTTTTTATGTATGCTTCCTGTCTATCTGTACTGAATTTTATTTGATTTTTCTGTGTTTGCCAATCTATGCATCTTTTACTCTGTTTGCAGTATATTCTTTATTATTTATGTAAAGTTGCTGTATTAATCTTAAAGCTTCTGTAGCTGATATGTATTTATTTATGTATAAGGATATGTTTGCATTGTTATTTATTTGAGAAGTGGATAATCATTATTTACACTGTGAATTAACGAGCCAAAGAGCAGACATATCCCATTAAACTGCTTAAGGCTTACTAATAGATAAAGAAATCTTAATTGGAGCATTTCATATTTGGCTTGATTTAAGAGCAATGGGTTATTGGAAGTCTCTGGCCTTTTCACTCTGGTGGCAATACTAGTGTGCCAGTAAGAAGGTTGTAGAGAATTAAAGAATTATGCCAGTCTTCCCTGGAGTTGTATGCATGTCTACATGTGTGCATGTCTGTGTATATGTGAAAATAATGCTTTGTTTGAAAAATATTTACCATAAATAAATGCGCACTAGAAGACATGGGTTAAAAAAGAGCAGTGAGGCAGGGGCCTGGGAGTGATTGACCAAAGGCTCAGCTCTGTTAATGGGCAGTGTGCAATGCATTCTGGGCGGGGTGTGGAGGTCACATACCCAGGTCACCAGTACTTATTCTCCTTGTTCTCTTGCAGCCAGGTTTTATTTTCTAAACTAGTTACTGAAGCAGACTTTTGTACTTCATCTTAGTTGGCAGTGTTAGGATTCCATTCCCACTGGTACCAGCCATCTTGACATCAGGGGTAGCATCCTGCCATCTGGGTGTCACATTGGTAGAAGTGGTGCTTTTGTACCATAACATTTAGGGGTAGCAGTGCAAGCTCCTTGTCACATTTGGTAGCAGTAGTATCATTTCAGTGACATAGACACTTAAAAAGATCTAGACTATAAATTACAGATATGTCCAACTAAAACTTTAGCAGAGCATATGAAGCAGTGCAAAACAGAACTCTGTCAAAAATGAAACAGCTCTGGAATGTACATAACTGCATTAGTAAAGAAAGTGCAGTGATTTCAAAATAAATGGAAAATAATATATGAAGTATGACTTCGAGAATTGCCTTGTGACTTCAGTACCAGATCTTTTAAATGCCTTTTTAAAAATAGCCAAAGGGCTGGTTATTTGAAGTGGGTCTTTTTCAAGATCACAGAACATTTTGCTGCATGCTTTGTACAAAACGACGTGCAGAAAAAAAATAAGCTGAATGGTAACTTAGCCAACTTTGGAGAATGTTCATAGACTCAGCACCCTAATTACAATGCAAAGCTAAAATGTCAATTTGGAGCACAAACCAAAAGAACTATCTGCTTGTGATGCATTTCTTATGGTATCTTTGCAACAGATTATTAATACAAACTTAGCATATGACACTTTTCTAGGGGTTTGGGAAAAAGTAGTGTCAAAGCAGGGATATAAATCTCAGTCATGTAAACAGACCAAATAAAGTGCTGTATCCATTTGTATAAACAGCTGGAAAGGCAGTAGACACCCACTTAAAGGCCTACACTGTACAGTGTCATATGGACATGGACCACCAGCATGGTTTCAGGAAAAAAGAAGTTGCAGAGTTCCACAGCAAGAGTGCAACACTTTAATAGAGTACAAAATAACAAAAGTGAGCACTTTCACAATCTCTAGATCACTTCTTCAGACTGTTACAAAATGATACAACTGCAATGCATTATATATAAAGAGAAGAAACATTTGACTATTAACACATTAAAAGTAATTAGTGCATTATATTAGACTAAGGGCATGTCAATAAAATGCATACAAAGCATAAATGTTAAAAGACTTTCAGTCCTTCAATGCCATGCCTTAAGAAAGGGTTTGAGGAACACTGCATCATTAATGCCTGGGGTTTATCTGCATTTAATTTAATTATCATTTTTGTTCAAGTTCTTCTGTCTTATTAATCAAATCTCCCCCTCTTGGTCCTTCATTAATAACTTCTAACAAAAAAATTAAAAACATGATGTATACCTTCCTTCTCAACATGTTTAGCAAGGGCATAGGTTTCTTTAAAAGCTACAATGTCTCTCGTGCTCTAATACACATTCTTTTAACATCCTATTTGTTTAACCTATATAATAGGCCTTACATATTTGACAGAAACTAAAATATACAACATTTTGTGTTCTACAGTCTGCATAAAAACATGCATCTATTTTAATTTTTTTCTCAGAATGAACAAAGGTAGTGCATGAAAAAATACATCTACAAGCTGCGCATCTCCTGCATGGATAGGTCCCTTTTCTCTGTGATGATACTTCATATCTAGTACTAGATGGTTTATAGCATAGCTGCCTTTTTAAAGATTTCTTATTAATAAAAGAAAAATGTGGTATGGGGTCTATTACTCCATTTAATTCCATTAGTGTACTTAAAATATTCCAATTTTTCTTAAAAATGTCACAAAATACATTTATATCACTAGTAAAAGAAATAGGGAACCGTAATTTAACTTCATTATCATGTGTTAATCATCAAATGTTTCTTCTCTCTATATATAATGCATATATACTCTATTAAAGTGTTGTACTCTTGCCGTGGAACTCTGCAACTTTTTTTTCTTGATGTTTCTGCTGGTGTTGCTGCTGGAGCTTACTCAGTACTCTATTTTTGCTGTCCGTGGTTTCAGGAAAGGCTAATCTCACTAATTCAGACTGGTTATCCTCATTCATAGCATTTCCTACAGCTATAGATGAAAGACAGCTTAAATAAACTATTTTTGGGGACCTCAGCAAGTAGTTGGTCAATCAGGACAGACTTCTCAGAGAACTATCATCATATGGCTTGGATCACATATATAACATTGTTTTATAGTTATCAGTGTGGGAGATCCTTTGATACGACTGTACTTCAAAACAAATTTCTTCTCCAACAATCTGGACTGAGGGGTTTAAGGTTTATGCCTGGGCCATTGTTGTTTAGCTTATTCATCAACTGATGGGCACTAAAACTCCAGAACATTAATTTCTCCTCTATGCTGATGGCATTATTATTATTATTATTATTATTATTATTATTATTATTATTATTATTATTATTATTATTATCTGAATGAGCCCCAGCTGAAGTAAACAAAATGCTAAACAGTCAAATAGCACTTCTTAGTCAGGGTTTGTAGCAGATTGACCTCAAGATCAAGTTACTTAAGAATTAGTCAATTTGTTTGACACCCAGAAATGGCTCATGTTGTTTAAAGATAAGTTTGTGATCAGAGGGCGTGATGATAGGCAAGCCATTACATACCTTGGGGTCTGGGATGACTCATCTGTAACTTTTGCCAAGTACATAAAGAAAGTTATAAAGAAAAACTGCATTTTATCTGGCTATCTGCAACAGAGCCTGCAGATTTCTAACAAGTTTATCAAAGAAAACCATTGCAAAAGAGGAAATGTGTCTCATGTTGAAATGCACCCTCTGTGTTAACAGTACTGCATCCAAATGTAACTTGCAAAGGCTGCAGAACACACTCAAAATATCAACGCATTTGTGATGGGATAGTTACAAAGAAAAGGGTAGCAACGCACTATCACCCCTAATCCTAAAAGCCCTTTTTACTGCAGACACTATAACCTACAAACTGCTTAATCTAGAGCATTATAAATCACTGTACTGTATTTTTTTGCACTCATATAGAGAATCAGGACTCTCTGTTCATCTCAAGAAACAATTACTTCTTTATTTGCAACTACTCATTCCATTGCTCTGCAAGGCTTTCTTAATCTAGGCTTCTCCCACTTGGAACTCCTTTGATGTCACTAAATTACCATATTGGGCACTTCAACAATTATGCTAAATACAGGTAATGTTTTATAAATATCTAATTCAGTGCAGACTGAAATAAATGCACTAATTAAGGTCTTTTCTTGCTCAATTCACAAGGGTTTCTCTTAGAAATAAAAAAGCAATAATTCTAGTATATATACTTACCGCCTTTTTAAGGTTTTATTTATACTATTGCTTTATGTCTTGCTAACTACATCTTCTGTGTAATTTCAGTTAGTCCTACTTCAGTGAAAAAAGAATGCTAACAGCCAGTCTAACAACCAAGAGATAGATAGATAGATAGATAGATAGATAGATAGATAGATAGATAGATAGATAGATAGATAGATGGATGGATTATAAGGGAGTATTAGCAACAAGAGAATAAAGGCACTTGGGAGTAGACATCTCAGATGGGCATGGGCCTTGAGGTGATTAAATTGTATAAAAATGAAGAAATTATTTGGTTTTATACAGGAATACCAGAGACTAAGGTGATTCAGTTTCATAAAGTTAATTTATTACTTAATTCATCACTGCACAGATAGCTGGAAAATAAATCGCAAAGAATATACAGGAAAAAGTCAATTTAGTGGAAGGTAGCAAAACTAGCTGCGGTCAGTACCATAAGCTAAGTAATGAAAAAGAGAATTATTCTGTACATATTGAGAAATAATTGTTGTGGAATGGTGACAGAAATGTTTAATTATAACAATCTAAGAGGATATCATTTGTTAATAAATGAATCCATACAGGAAAAAGGTCCAGAAAAATCCAAAGAAAACATAAATGCAGAAGTGGTATAGTAGTTAATGATCTAAGGATCTGGTAGGAAAAAATGGTATCTAACTGTTCACAAACTCTCTAAATTTACAGTGGCAGTGGCAACTAAACAGAATGCAGTTGTCTTGTGTTCAATTACCAGATAAGGGTCTGTGTTTTCGTTTGCCATGGATAAGAAACCCCTTTTTTTACAGAAACCAGATAGCTTACTGTCCAGAGACTCCTTGTTAGTTCGATGGCAGTGACAACTACATGGATGGCAGGGGGTCCAGGATTAAATTCCCAGGCAATGTTCAGTGTTTTCCTTTTTTCTGAGTTGCTTATTATTACAAGACATCAAAAGAGAGTGATGCAAAGAATAAAGATGTTATGTCTGGTTTACTTTAACCTTGTGTCTCAGCTGGCTTACTTACAACAGTTTATTTATCCATAAATAATCTTATTCTTATTTACAAAGCCTAGTGTTCAAAAGTAGATACATATATACATACATACAAATATTTCAAGCATGGGCATTAAAGGCCTTCTTGCTTGCCAATATACCAAAACACTTGTTCCCATAATGTGTCCAGGCTGTTCTTAAAAATATCTAAACTAGTACTTGCTTTAATATAATTTGGTAGTCTGTTCCATGGATCAGCTACTCTGTCAGAGAACCAATTAGTACACTTCTCATTCCTATAGAATTTTCTACATAGGTTGTCTGATGATCTCTAGTACATTGTGATAACCCTAAACATTCCGAGAGGTATTTGTTTCTAAATGTCCTATATACTTGAGTAAGATCTCCTCTTACATATCTGTAAGAAACACTGTACATGTTCAGATATTTTAATTTTTCATAATAACTTAAATTTTCACATCCATGGATACCCTTGGTACATTTCTGTTGTACTCTTTCCAGTTAACTCATGCTTGTTTTCTTATAGTGTTTCCATATTCCCCCGGACTTACTAATCTTCCGTGCAGGTCTAGTCTAGTCCTGCACAGAAGCAGCCAATTAGGAGCAGGATGGCAGTGCACCATGTATAGTAATGAAGGCGCATGGCCCGAGCCCCCAGGCTTACATGGAGCGTGTATGAGTGCAGGGGGTGTGTCGGAGAGCAGAGCCCTCAGAATAAACATGCCCCTGCAATGTTGAACAGCAGAAAGTGGAAATAAATGTGCAATACCACTCATAAGTGTCCACATACCCCCACCAACAATCCCCCATGTGTATAACAGCAACAGGACATAAAAATCAAAAGAAGAAACCCCTGTATTGGTGTCTAAAGCTCCAAGAACAGCTAAGCGCAGGTGCGTGGGTGTACCCATTGCTTAACCATGGTGAAAGCAGCCGAAAAGGCTGAAGAGGATATCAAGGATGATATATGCAAATGAAGCATGTCAGCAATATTGTAGTGGGCAGAGCATTTGCCTAACGAGCAGGCATTCCCAGTTCAAGTCCCAGCGCAGCACAGTCTATTTTACACAGCGAAGCATGGTATAAGCAATATTTTTAATGCAAAACCCACTAAATAAACATTTTTATGAATGGGAGTATTGCAGGAAATGCACATGTGAAGAGTCAGTATCATAATGAATAAGGCAGCAGTAAGCAGACGTAACCACAGATAAGCAGTAGTAAGGATATGTAAGCACTAGTAAGCTTGTGCAAGTGCATTTGCATGGGGTTAAGCACTGCCAACACAGATTAATCAAAGGAGAAGCTAACTGGGTGTAAGACACTGTGACCGGAAGTTAGCAGTGCTTACCTCTGCTCAAACCTGCTTACAACCGCTTTAAAGTGCCTTAAGATATTTAAATTTTTTATAATAACTTAAATTTTCACATCCATACACTATATCCAATGGCTGGTGTTCTGCCCAGCAACAAAACAAACAGCTTCTGCAAGTCCAGAACCCAGGACCATGCACACCATACACAAAATGATTCAGCACTAAGCCACGCCAAATATGCATACATTGTATGTTGTCAGAAACATAACCCCAGCCCAGTCATGCAACAGTACAGAGAATGTATACCATACACTGTATCCAATGGTCGGTGTTCTGCCCAGCAACAAAACAAACAGCTTCTGCAAGTCCAGAACCCAGGACCATGCACACCATACATAAAATGATTCATCAGTAAGCCATGCCAGATATGCATACATTGTATGTTGTCAGAAACATAACCCTAGCCCAGTCATGCAACAGTACAGATAATGTATACCTACAGCTTGATGGATGTGTGTGTGCAAATATATTACTATCTAAATGGATACAGCATGTCTATAGATGTAGTCATATATATATATATATATATATATATATATATATATATATATATATATATATATATATATATATGTATATATATATATATATATATATATATATATATATATATATATATATATATATATATATAATTTATATATATATAAATATATATATATATATTTATATATATATATATATATATATTAGAAATATATATATATATATATAAATATCCAGAGATATATATATACACACACACACACACACACACACACACACACACACACATATATATATATATATATATATATATATATATATATATATATATATATATATATATATATATATATATATGTATGTATATATACACACAAATAGATGAACAGATATACATGCAAATGCCGATAACTACACATATATATGTCAACATCTATATGTCCACATATGCACAGCAAGTTACATACATGTACGCAGATATATGTCTCCGTAGGTATATATATGGACATAGTTAGAAATATGTAAGCAAATATATATACCCACAGAGGTATATATGGCCAGACATCTGTAGATAGCAATGGTAGATTAACAGAAACATATATGTCCACATGGACCATTAATGGGCTTGAGAGGCCCCAAACAATATACGTCATGTATGAATTGGCATACCCCCTGCCCAGCCAAATATGTCCGCCCTGCAATACACCACCATGCTCATTGTATTGTACGTGTGTCATTGAAATAGGGATTTAACTTAGCCGTCTGTTATGTTTCACATGCTGACATCACATACCCCTTTCCCCCACCCACTAGGCAGGCTGAACAGTACAGGCCCATCCAACCCAGGCCATCCCCGACCCATACATTTATTAGCCACAGTTCCGCTTCCCCCCACCCACTGCACACATGCAACCACCATCCCTACCATGGTTACCCGCCCGTAGCTGCCACACCACCACACATTGCCCCCCTCCACCCCCCCCCATCGGGACCCATCCCGTGTGTTGTCCCGACCCAAGTATCCTAGGTCTGGCGCATGCCGTAGTCCATGCATATTGCCATGGGTATCTATGTAACTCTGGGTGTAGACGAAAGTTGAATACCCAATGTTCGGGTTGTCCCACATCAGACAAATGTATTCCTGGCACTAACAATAGATTTCACCTGTGACTGTGTACACTAACGTATTTAGTTGTAGGTATCGCAAAGCATATGCGGCACACAAGGTTGGCCAATATGCACACGAAACACAGTATCCAGCAATACCAGTCAACATTACAGGATATGTAGCTAAACATATAGCGGTATGTGTGTGAGTATATATACCCATAACTAAATAGATATATACGGCTCCCTCTCTGTAGTACAAATGTATACATACATAGACAGACATAAATAAAAATACCCACATATAGATATATACATATGCAGACATCCATACATCCACATGTCATTACATATATATATACAGTAATATATATATATATATATATATATATATATATATATATATATATATATATATATATATATATATATATATATATATATATATATATATATATATATATATATATATATATATATATATCTATATATATATATATACATATATATATATATATATATATATATATACACACACACACATCTACATATATATCTACATATATATCTACATATATATATATATATATATATAGATAGATATATATATATATATATATATATATATATATATATATATATATATATATATGTATAGGTTCCTATCTAATGGCCGAAGTGATGGAACGCCGAATTACAGATTACTGTGACCGGTGTGCTGAACGTACACACTGCTGATTATTTAAATGGCTGAATAACACTGTGTCGAAGTACACTACATTGTGGAAAGGGAATTTATGCATTTCCGCACTGTAGTGCAGTCTCGGAGTTGGTATATTTAAGCAGGGGGTGTGTGGGGGGCCAGCCCCCCACATGGGGGGTGCAGGGTGGGGAAGCCCACCTGCAAAACATTTCATTTCTTTTTAACTACTTACGTATACCAACTCCGAGACCGCACTACATATATGCATATATATATATATATATATATATATATATATATATATATATATATATATATATATGCGTGTGTGTATATATGCACAGATATATAGCTGTGATATGATACAGCACTTAAAAATGACATATGTTCACAGGCCTTGCCAATGGGAGTGAAGGGCCTAATCAGCAAACATGTAACACGTAGCATTAACCCCCCATCTCCAGCCAGACAGGGGAAACATACAAACAAACACACAAACAATGGAAACAATCCACTGCTCCCCAAACCACAGGAAGGATACAACCAGAGGGGGGGGGGGAGACAGTGGACCCACTAAGAGTAATCTTGGAACAGAGAGAGGAGCATCCCTTGCAGGACACCCCAAAAAGTGTCTTGTAATAGGAGGATGCCTGTTCAATGACGTTTCAAGGCAGGGCATGTATGTACCCGGACTACAAGGATGGGAAAGTCTGATGACCCATGGGTTGATTCAACGTATGAGATGGGTCCCATGAAGTGGAGAGTGGGCATTGTGTAGCAGTGTGTTTAGACCCAACCTGCACCCAGAGTAAGGATGATTGCTGTAGAGGAGGTGCGGGGGGTACTATGGGTATGAAATTATGGGCTTAGGCATGCAGGTGTTGGCTGGAGCAGTTCTATTCAGACTGCCCCAGGGATGCAAGCAATAGTGTGCAATAGTATGCATTGGACAAAGCCACCGCCTAATGAGCAGCCGCTCCCGGTATGAGTCCCACTGCGGCAGAGTCTATTTTACATGGCAAACTACTGTATAACCAGACGTGTTGTTGCAAATCCCACTAAATAACACTAAAGAACACATGGTCGCAGCACCTCACTGTAGGCATGCAAGCCGAACAAATTGACATCACAAAGTATTATTGTTGTCCTTACCCCCACCCAGGGGTGTGAGTGTCCAAACCTACCTCCAAATACAGTGTATATGCACAGCTATTGCTGTAGAAGAAATGGCCACCTGTGGACCTTCCCGTCAGCCCTCCTGCACATCCCTGGACATTTCCCCTACTATCTGTCCCTCTGTGTGCCCCATAAACACCACTTACCTATCGACTCCTATTTCATTACTATTAATGTTCACAGTCACAAGTAGGTGACACCCTCCTCAACTATATTGGCAGAATCTGGAGCCCCCTACCCACGTGTATTACCTCAGCTGTCCTGCACGACACGTGTAAATAACACATGAAGGAACACCTCAAGCACACTTCGATCAGCACATGCTCACCACCTGGTGAATCCCCCCCCCCTCGACTAACACTCTATATCCCTACACCAACTAGTGAAACTGACACCTCCTGTCCTGCCTCACATACAAATCCCAACATCCTGCATACCTTCCCTATTGCTCCCCCACCAATCATTCCAATGGCCTACTATACAGTTACAATGCCCCCCCTCTACCTACCTACCTATTCCTTCTCTATTCTCTTCTATTCTAACACTCAGGTATGGCATAACTAAACCTAACCCGAATACCTGAGTGTAACCTATCCAGAACTGTTAAACTGGAATCTCACTTCACCTTAAACTGACCTTTGTCAACAGTCATACCTGACATGTAAATGTGACCTAAGCATGTATAATACCGACATTTTAATGTGAACTATGCATGAAGAATGTGGTACATAGCTATGTTAAGTCTGTTACTCTCTATGAATGTGTACACCTCAGTAGTACATGTAATGTGTAGCTGGGGTTTACTGTGGAGCTCCACTCCCCGGGCCACCACTGACAATGGAGAAGCATACAATCAGATTTTCCCAGGCAACAAATGTGAACTAAATACATAAAGTAGCATGGGGATATGCAGCAGCAAGTGTGGTTACACCTGTTTGGGTGGCAGTAAGTAATGCCCGCACTGGTTAAACAATGTGGAGGCCAACTCAGTGTAAGATGCCGTAACCGGAGGTCAGCAAGGCTGAGCCTCATGCACACCAGTGCATACCCACCTACACTTCCTCTGCAGTGCTTTAAGCACTCTGTAGCCAACAGCTCTTGTCGTGCCCATTAAGAAATTAATCTGCACTCCCAAGTTTTAAACCCCACCCACCCTGCACACTATAGTCTAAGTGAGTTACCACTAAGGCATGGCAGATACACATTCAGCTGCTATCACAAACATATCATCCAGCACAGTCATTCAACAGTATAGGAAATGTATGTAAGTATGTAGATTAATACCAGCAAACATGTGCACAGCAGTCTGTGTATCAATGAACAGTGCCTGTCCAAACATACTGTGAGAACAGTAGTCTTGCATAATACTGACGAGAAGAATGAAAAACGGTGCACTCCATGGGGGTGTGTGGGCGTGCTTCAGGCACAGAATGTCACAACTGGAGCATTGGTTCCATGGAACCAGGACATGAGGCTGGCCTGGTGTGTGAGCAAACCGCTGCTTCTCAAAACCCTGGCATGATGCTACCAGTGGGAGAAACAGTGTAGACCAGCAAAGTCTACTCATGACATAACAACAGGTCCCTCCCTGGAGGGACGAACCAAACTTTGTGGGTCACATAGATGTTTCCACCAGTATCAGAGGAGGATCAAGGGAATGCTCAAATGTACATGGACTAAACAGATGAAGAGCCTGTAGAAGCTTGGGTCGAGACAGTATAATGGAGGAGTACCGACGCATGCAGAGAGGGAAATGTGTGGAGGTGTGGTATGGCTGGGCTAGCAATTGGGGAATGGAAGGATGCTGTGTACGTGGAGCTCGGGGGCTGGGTGAAGAAAACATGGGTATTACAATATGTTAGGAATATGCAAATGAAGCAGAACAGCAATAGTTTAGTGGGTAGAGCATCTGACCAATGAGCAGGCATTCTCGGTTCAGGTCCCACTGTAGCATAGTCTATTTTAAATGGCAAAGCACATTATAACCAATATTTTTGTTGCAAGACCCACTAAAAAGCTGATATATATGAAGTAGAGTACCACAAGAAATGCACATGTGACGTATCAGTGCCAGATGGAATACGGTACTAGTAAGCAGGTGCAAGCACAAATAGGCAATAGAAGGCATATGTGTGCACTAGTAAGTGGGTGTAAAGCCATATGACTGCTTTAGAGTGCCTTAATCACTCTGTATCCAACAGACCTTTGTCAGCCTGGCAACAAAATAAGCAGCCATGCAGGTCACAAACCCAGAACCCTATACACCATAGTCCCAGTAGCTATCCACCAGAATGTTTTTCAAGGATTTTGATAATGTTGCACCTAGTGATAGATTTAAATATCACAGTTTCAAATTTATAACCCCTATGCACCATCGTGTGCTTATGTTTCAAACTTCTGTGTTGAAGGACTTACATTACAACTTTAAGGAACATATGTGTAAAGCCAACAATTTCTCAAAGATTGAAACAGTAGCTTTACAAGAATTGATTGAGAACAGGGACTTAGTTGTTTTGCCTGCAGATAAGGGGGAGCTGTGGTAGTCATGAAATGGACACAGTATAATGAGGAAGCACTGAGGCAACTAAGGGATGGATATCACTATACTTGTGTGCCCTTAGATCCCACCTTTAAGTTCAGGAAAGAAATTGATCACTTTTTGAATTCAGCTAGGGAAGAAGGTATCATCTCTGATCATGATCCTTATCATTTAACGGTTACAGATCCTACTAATCCATACATATATTTTCTTCCCAAAATACATAAGGACCTGAACCACCCACCAGGTAGGCCTATTGTCTCAGGTAGGGGCTCCCTAACTGAACCCTTATCTCAATTTCTAACTAGACACTTACAACCTTTACTTAGGTGGGTACAATCTAGACATCAAGACACCACAGAATTTCCCCAAATCATTGCTCCACCCAATTAGAACCAAGGTAGTAGTAAACATGTCCTTGCCATAGTATAACCAAACTGAACCTGTGAAAGGCATCAGTATACAGTCATATGTGCCATAACTGACTACAGAACATACATATGTGAACTGGAGTACAGCAGTTAGTCCAGATGTGAGGTGTTAATGTAATAAAGTGTAAAAGTTCGCAGGACCCCATACAGTGTCCATACACATGTGTCGGGGATACATGACACATATATAACAAGTGGTGAAGGGGAAATCAATGCCAAAAGGCAATTATCATGCAAATCTAATAATAAGCAATGCTAAGTGTAGCACAACACTGGCTCCTAGACTACTGGCAGGATACTACCAGTGGGAGAAACAGTGTCACCTTGCTAAGTCTACTCTTAAACAAATGCATGTCAGTCCCTGGCGAGACGACCCCAAACGTCTGCCAAAAAGAGTCCTCAGGGTAACATACCATGCCTAAAAAGTAAGCACAGATGGTGACGTATGTTCACGGACTACTTGTCTGGGAAGCCAGAAGATCCATGGGTTTAGACAACATACGCAAAGGGACTCGAGAAGTGGAGAGTGGACAATGTGTAGTAGTGTGGTTAGATTAGGCTGGAGATGCAAAAACCAAATGGCTGCAGGTACACTGAGGTTCCCAAAACACACAACAACAGCAAAAGTAAATTAAGGCACCAAAGTTACACACTGGAAATCAGTCACTGTACTTTATTGCAGAAGACAAACGGTAAGCGCTTTCACAACTTAATGTTGCTTCATCAGACCACATCACTACAACTGATGCTTGGTTAAATACTAGGACAGTTAGTATGACATCACAATTTAAAGAGATATTACTCCACTAACATAAGAACATATATCAATATCCATAAGAAAAACGCATAAAATATATAGAAAGGTGTGTATTTACACATAATAATATTTAAAAACAATCATATTTAAAAACAATAATATTTTAAAAAATATTAACATTTAAAAATATTAATATTTAAAAAAGGGGGTTGTCATCCCTGATGGTTATTAAAAAAAAAAATATATATATATATATATATATATATATATATATATATATATATATATATATATATATATATATATATATATATGTACATATACACACACATATAACCATAATAGTACAATGAAAAATATATATGTATATAAAAAAACTCATGTTTTAGTGTTTAAGGCGCCTTGGCCTTAAGGTAAGGAACTAATGAGGTGCAGTCATTCAAACCAGGATATCTATCTGCTTGTAATTTAGTGATCCATTGTTGTTCTAATTCTTCAGTGTGGTTTTCTACGTCACCACCTCTGTTTGTCCTTCCTATTTGTTGTAAGATTAAATATTTAAAACAATGGCTACTGTCTGTATTCAGGACATGATTAGCTAGAGCATTTGATTGCTTCTGGTTCCGTATGTCCCTTATATGTTCTAACATTCTTTGTTTAAAGCTCCTATTTGTTTTGCCTACATAATAGGCATGGCATGCTTGGCAAAAACAAAAATAAACAACATTGACACTTTTACAATCATAATAATTCTTCATATAAAGTTTAAAACATTTCACAGGATGAATGTACTCATTTTTAGTGTAGACATGCTGACAAGCAGCACAATTCCTGCACGGGAAGGTGCCCTGTCTGTTTGAAAGATTTTTGCTAAAAGACTGATGTTCTCTATTACAGAGCTGCTGCTTTAAAGACACATTATTTCTAAAACTGAAGTTTGGGG
The DNA here is from genome assembly GCF_019279795.1 of Protopterus annectens. NCBI lineage: Eukaryota > Metazoa > Chordata > Ceratodontiformes > Protopteridae > Protopterus > Protopterus annectens. The sequence goes on along the minus strand of NC_056728.1, from coordinate 366,345,692 downwards.
TGTCACCAACTGTGGAAACCAGACCTGGTATTTCATGTAATAGGTGCCAATTCTTTTTAATAATTTCTGTATACTTATTGATGTCACTTGCAAATCTAAAAACTATTCTAAACTTATTTCTATCAATACTTGTATCATAAGGTATACTTGTATCAGCACTATAAGAGCTCATTTATGGTTTACATCTTGTAGATCTCAGTTTCCATGCATCTGCTATCACTCTAGTGATTTCTGAGCTAGAATAGCCTCTTGTTTGAAATTCGTCTTGTAACTTATTTAAAGCAACTACTGCCTCTTCATCATTATTATGTAGGCGTAGGGTTCTATAGACTTGTCCTTTGAGGACATTTCTAGGTATGTGTCTCGGGTGCATGCTTGACCTGTGCAGAGAGGCATTGGTTCTTGTAGGTTTGTGATAAATACTGGTTCTTATCTGCTTTAAATCAGTAAGGGTGACACTCACATCCAAGAAATCAACACATGTATCAGAAAAAGTAAAAGTAAACTTCAAAACGTCTGTAGTACTATGCAGGTAATCAATGAAATTACTGATATTTTCACCATGCCCTTTCCACAAGACAAAAACATCATCCACGAAATGGACGTACCAGAGAATGCAGCCAAAAAATGGGTTAACATCTGACAAAACATACTGTTCTTCCCATCGTACTAGTGATAGATTGGCGTAGCTATTTGCACACAAAGTGCCCATAGCCACGCCAATCTTCTGTAGAAAAAATTGATCCTGAAAAGCTACGATATTATTTTCAAGTATAATCTCCAATAGTGCACAGACTAGCATAATCTTATTAGTAGTCAGCTTTTTACTCATATCGAGGAATTCTCTTATTCTATCAATACCCCAACATTTGGAATACTAGTAAAAAGAGATTCAATGTCCATGGTAAGGAATACAAATTCTTCATCATTATCAATGGTTTCCATTCTATTTTGCAACCACTGTAAAAACATTTTTGTGTCTCTAAGAACTGTATAACATCTATCCAAGAACTCATGTAAAATGCCTTCTACATAAATAGATAAAGGCTCAGTGCACCATCCTGCTCCTGATATGATGGGGGTGTAAAGGAGGAACCGTGGGATGTTTATGGATTTTAGGGAGTCCATAGATCCTAGGAACTAGAGGTTTTTGTACTGAAAAATAATGAAATAAGGATTCATCAATTAATCCTGTAATCAGTAAATCAAATGCTAAAAAAGACACTTTATCAGTGATAGCAATCACAGCAGTTTTTGTCAGCATTTGATAGGTACAAGTATCTAATAGCAAACCTTCATCTGGTTAACATATAAATCTTTGTCCATTAATACAATTTTACCACCTTTATCTGCTTGTTTAATAATAAGAGAATGTAAATCCTGAAATTCATGTAGAGCCCTATATTCTTCTGTATTTAAATTATGAAAGGTGCAGCCTTGCGTACCAGGAGTATAAGCTTCATTAAAAGCATTTTCACAGATATCTAAAAATCTTTGTATGTCTGGAGGGGTGGGGGGTACAAAAGTGCTTGGTTTCTTGTATATATTTACATTGACATTTTCATTATTATGAAACATGCATTTTAATGATAAATTCCTACCAAGCAATTTCAAGTCTGTTAGCATTTCAGTTAAATCTGCCTTCTTGGCAGGCATAAAAGACAAACCCTTATTAAGCAAACTGTTTTGTTCATTACTTAGAGTAAAGAAAGAAATGTTAACAATAAGATCAGTTTTTACATCCTCCTTTTCTTTGAAAAGTGTGCAATTCTGTCCATTTGATTTTCCCTTGCTGTCTTTCCCATATTGGGATTGCTTTTGGCTCGAGCTCTGAATGGAAGAGCTGCTTTCAAAGTGAATTCTCCCACTTTAAAATTCTCTAAAAAAACACTAGTTTCTGTAGCATTTGCTTGTGAAGTATCTATTGGAGTCTTACCTATATTGCTTGGATTCCTTTGTTCTTCTGACTTCGAATTTTTATCCATATTCGATGTAGATGTATTCCCATTCACTATAGAAGCAAAGGATGCAACTTGGAGAGTAGGAACACTAGAATTTACATGTTCTTGGTCAGTTTGTTGTATTGCCATGCTTTCCCTCATCTCAATAGCGCGAGAACAGGAAGTGGAAGCCTGTGTCTCAGTATTTAGTGTCCTACTAGTTCCTCTGTTCACTGTAGAAGGATTATACAAAGGGGTTCTATTTATAGGGTCTCTAGGCCATGAGAAGACATTATTGTTGCTAAAATCAGTTTTATCTCTGTTTAATTTATTTAATTTAACATTTTGAAGCTTTTTCTCATAGGCACTAATGCTTTCATGCAACTGGCCCATTTTATTAAGGGTGATAGTAGCAGGAAAGGTTACAGATATCTGGTTTTCTAGTGTCACAATTTCAGTTTTGAGCTCAGTTTCAAGAGGTGTAAAAAACTCTATAAGGAGCTCCATATACTTGGAGCTAAAAGATAAATTCAATTCTTGCCACTTACGTAAGAGTTCAGGATATGTATTCCCATAAGTTGGCATATTTAAGATACGTAGACCTCGAGGTATTACTTTAGCTTCCAATGAAGCTTGTAGGTGTAGTCTTTGCCATTGTAGTCGTTTGTACTTATATAGAAGGTTTTCTAGCCCCCTATATTGCGCCTGAAACTCAAGCATTTTTTCCATCTCTGAACCAATATCCACTGTATTTGCCTGTACGTCAGCGTTTAATAATGGATTCACTGGTACTTCAAGAAGCTTTAAAAATCGACGATGCTCATTAGATGATTCTTGGTTGGTATCCATGTCCATATTATATCCACGTGCAGTGTGTCCTTAGCCGAATAAAAAATAGGAACTGAAGATGCAAATACTAAATGGATGCAGGTACACTGAGGTGCCCAAAACACACAACAACAGCAAAAGTAAATTAAGGCACCAAAGTTACACACTGGAAATTAGTCACTGCACTTTATTGCAGAAGACAAACGGTAAGCGCTTTCACAACTTAATGTTGCTTCATCAGACGACATCACTACAACTGATGCTTGGTTAAATACTAGTACAATTAGTATGACATCACAATTTAAAGAGATATTACTCCACTAACATAAGAACATATATCAATATCCATAAGAAAAACTCATAAAATATATAGAAAGGTGTGTATTTACACATGATAATATTTAAAAACAATAATATTTAAAAACAATAATATTTAAAAATATATTAATATTTAAAAAGTATTAATATTTAAAAAAGGGGGGGTGTCATCCCTGATGGTTATTAAAATATATATATATATATATATATATCTATATATGTGTACATATACATACAAATCCATAAACATCCCACGGTTCCTCCTTTACGCCCCATCATATCAGGAGTAGGATGGTGCACTGAGCCTCTATCTATTTATGTAGAAGGCATTTTACATGAGTTCTTGGATAGTTGTTATACAGTTCTTAGAGACACAAAATGTTTTTACAGCGGTTGCAAAATAGAATGGAAACCACTGATAATGATGAAGAATTTGTATTCCTTACCATGGACATTGAATCTCTTTTTACTAGTATTCCATATGTTTGGAGTATTGATAGAAAAAGAGAATTCCTCGATATGAATAAGAAGCTGACTACTAATAAGATTATGCTAGGCTGTGCACTATTGGAGATTATACATGAAAATAATATTGTAACTTTTCAGGATCAATTTTTTCTACAGAAGATTGGCGTGGCTATGGGCACTTTGTGTACAAATAGCTGTGCCAATCTATCACTAGTACGATGGGAAGAACAATATGTTTTGTCAGATGTTAACCCATTTTTTGGCTACATTCTCTGGTACGCCCGTTTCGTGGATGATGTTTTTGTCTTGTGGAAAAGGCATGGTGAAAATATCAGTAATTTCATTGATTTCCTGCATAGTACTACAGACTTTTTGAAGTTTACTTTTACTTTTTCTGATACATGTGTTGATTTCTTGGATGTGAGTGTCACCCTTACTGATTTAAAGCAGATAAGAACCAGTATTTATCACAAACCTAAAAGAACCAATGCCTGTCTACACAGGTCAAGCATGCACCTGAGACACATACCTAGAAATGTCCTCAAAGGACAAGTCTATAGAACCCTACGCCTACATAATAATGATGAAGAGGCAGTAGTTGCTTTAAATAAGTTACAAGATGAATTTCAAACAAGACGCTATTCTAGCTCAGAAATCACTAGAGTGATAGCAGATGCATGGAAATTGAGATCTACAAGATGTAAACCATAAATGAGCTCTTATAGTGCTGATACAAGTATACCTTAAGATACAAGTATTGATAGAAATAAGTTTAGAATAGTTTTTAGATTTGCAAGTGACATCAATAAGTATATGGAAATTATTAAAAAGAATTGGCACATATTACATGATATTTGGATGATATTGTGATTTTCTGGACAGGAGGTAGTGAGAAACTAACGGAATTTCTGAATTATATTCAGAATACTACGGACTTTTTAAAGTTCACACACACTATTTCTACTGACAGGCTACAATACTTGGATGTTGAAGTGTACAAAAGTATGAACAACACTGATTTAGAAACTAAGGTTTTCAGGAAAAGTACTTTTTGCAATTCCTTTTTGCATTTCACAAGCGCACACCCCCCACATTGTAAAAAGAAAATTGTCAAGGGACAATTTGTGAGGGGGTGTCGCATGACTAGTAGGAATGAAGATATTTTTAAGGAATGCAATATTTTGGAGGCGATGTTCTCTGCAAGAGGTTACCCATTAGATTTTATTACAAACATAAGAAAGGAGGTAGAGCAGAACAGATCAACAAAATATAAACCAATAAAAGGTACAGTGACAAGCAATGTTAACCCAAGTAATGATGCTGAAATTTTGGTTGTTATTAATAAAAACAACAACAAAGGAGAGCTTCATTATAAATCAGCACTGGTTATGGAATTTAATTTATTTAATCTTAAAGTGAAAAAGATTTTTCAGACGGAGTGGGATAAATTTAAATCTTTTTCTGATATTTCGAACATCAAAGAAGATACTCCCAAAATAGTTTATAAGAATGCTAGAAGCATAAAAAATTACTAGAAAACAATAAGGTGAATGGTAGTAACAATATTTTAAATAAGGCTGTTATAACTAATAAAATTAATGGAACTTATCAATGCGGACACTATAATCAGTGTCAATATGTTTGTAATAAAAGTGAGATGCTTTTAGTAGCTAGGGACATTAATATTCATAGTACAGGATATTACAACTGTAAATCCCAGGGAGTGGTGTATATGGCAACGTGTTCACAATGTAACTCATACTATGTCGGTAAGACAGAAAGAGCATTGAAAAAAAGAATATATGAACACATTTATGAGATATTTAAGAAAAAAGAAACAAATGCTCTATACAAGCACACCAAAATATGTGTAGATTCAAAGTTTTCTTTTTTTGTACTTGAGCAGGTCAAGAAAGAAATGAGAGGTGGTCTCTGGGAAGAATGGTTAGAATTTAAAGAATTGTGATGGCAAATATTGGTAGAAGCCACCAGGTCCCCTGGTCTAAATGAGCACATTTCGTTAACCTCAGTGTTAAAACTGAGAGCTGCTAAAATATAGTTTACACTAGCAATGGTTCCATAAGAACAGTAGATGGTGCTATTTAAATACAAACAGATTGATGTTTTAATGAATAAATTAATTTTTTAACGTAGGATTATTTTTTACAATGAATTTATTTAAAATGATATATGGTTATATGTGTACACAGACAGAATTATATTGTGTCTTTCCATGGAGAGTGTATGAGTTTTTAATGTTTTAACACAAGTCACATTTTTAGGTAGTTTTTATAGAATTTGTATGTAATGAGCCTTTCCTTTTGGTGTAGATACGATGCAAGGGTTTTTTTTTTTTTTTTTTTTATTGGTTGGTTTGAACTTGATTGGAGTATTTAATGAGCAATTTGAGATGAATTATTTGTCTGATGAAGTCTTATTTGGTGATGTGGACGAAAACGCATAGTGTTTACAAAGCGTTTATATGATTTGTGGATCTATATAATAAAGCGTGTTCTTTTCGCAGCTGGTGAACAGTTTCCGTATTTTTTGGACCTATTACATGAAATACCAGGTCTGGTTCCCACAGTTGGTGACACCCCAAACTTCAGTTTTAGAAATAATGTGTCTTTAAAGCAGCAGCTCTGTAATAGAGAACATCAGTCTTTAGAAAAAATCTTTCAAACAGACAGGGCACCTTCCCGTGCAGGAATTGTGCTGCTTGTCAGCATGTCTACACTAAAAATGAGTACATTCATCCTGTGAAATGTTTTAAACTTTACATGAAGAATTATTATGATTGTAAAAGTGTCAACGTTGTTTATTTTTGTTTTTGCCAAGCATGTCATGCCTATTATGTAGGCAAAACAAATAGATTTAAAGAAAGAATGTTAGAATATAAGGGACATACGGAACCAGAAGAAATCAAATGCTCTAGCTAATCATGTCCTGAATACAGACAGTAGCCATTGTTTTAAATTTTTAATATTACAACAAATAGTAAGGACAAACAGAGGTAGTGATGTAGAAAACCGCACTGAAGAATTAGAACAACAATGCATCACTAAATTACAAGCAGATAGATATCCTGGTTTGAATGGCTGCACCTCATTAGTTCCTTACCTTAAGGCCAGGCAACTTAAACACTAAAACATGAGTTTTTTTATATACATATATATTTTTCATTGTACTATTATGGTTATATGTGTGTGTATATGTCCATATGTATAAATATATATATATTTTAATAACCATCAGGGATGACACCCCCCTTTTTTTAAATATTAATATTTTTTTTAAATATTAATATTTTTTAAAATATTATTGTTTATAAATATTATTGTTTTTAAATATTATCATGTGTAAATACACACCTTTCTATATATTTTATGCGTTTTTCTTATGGATATTGATATATGTTATGTTAGTGGAGTAATATCTCTTTAAATTGTGATGTCATACTAATTGTCCTAGTATTTAACCAAGCATCAGTTGTAGTGATGTGGTCTTATGAAGCAACATTAAGTTGTGAAAGCGCTTACCGTTTGTCTTCTGCAATAAAGTACAGTGACTGATTTCCAGTGTGTAACTTTGGTGCCTTAGATTAGGCTGGAACCTGTAGGAAGGATGACAGATTTTAAGTATTTTTTCTCTGTTTATTTGCTAAGTTTTTCTGCATAGCTGCCTAGCTTGAGCATTTGCTGGCTTGTTAAACTTGATTTCTGTATTAGTAGCTGTATTTAGAGCACAACCAAAAGCTGTTTGCTGAATTTCCTGTTTGCACTTAATTTTAAATAGTTTTTTTCTTAAAACTTGCATATTTTCTGTCCTTGACCTAGCACTCTTGTGTGGGGTCATTTACTGCACTGTTATAACTTGATATTACTTGTGAACCTCTGCTATCTCTGAAAAAAAACAAAAACAAAAAAAAAATCTTGCTTTTTTCCCACTTTTCTGAGAGTTAAAAAAGTTCAGTTACAGGCTTGCTGTTCCTGAACTATTTGAAAGTTTCTGTGAGGCCAGTTTTGCTTGGGCTAAAGGAAAGTCTCTCTGTTGATCAGTGACAGTGAATAACATTGAGCAGCTTCCCTGCCCCCCATAGAGGTGGTCACTGACTTGAAACTGTAGTTTTATTGGCCACTAGGGGTAATTTCCAAAACTCCTTCATCTTCCTCTCTTAAAACCTAGTTGCCTCATGGTTTGGGCATCTTTTCAGTCTTGTTGGTTGTTGGTGAAGCACCCTCCAAGAGAAAAAAAATGCTGAGAGAAGAAGGGAGATACTTTTGAGATTTTAAGTATTTTTTCTCTGTTTATTTGCTAAGTTTTTCTGCATAGCTGCCTAGTTTGAGCATTTGCTGGCTTGTTAAACTTGATTTCTGTATTAGTAGCTGTATTTAGAGCACAACCAAAAGCTGTTTGCTGAATTTCCTGTTTGCACTTAATTTTAAATCGTTTTTTTCTTAAAACTTGCATATTTTCTGTCCTTGACCTAGCACTCTTGTGTGGGGTCATTTACTGCACTGTTATAACTTGATATTACTTGTGAACCTCTGCTATCTCTGAAAAAAACAAAAACAAAAAAAAAAATTTTGCTTTTTTCCCACTTTTCTGAGAGTTAAAGTTCAGTTACAGGCTTGCTGTTCCTGAACCATTTGAAAGTTTCTGTGAGGCCATTTTTGCTTGGGCTAAAGGAAAGTCTCTCTGTTGATCAGTGGCAGTGAATAACATTGAGCAGCTTCCCTGCCCCCGTAGAGGTGGTTACTGACTTGAAACTGTAGTTTTATTGGCCACTAGGGGTCATTTCCAAAACTCCTTCATCTTCCTCTCTTAAAACCTAGTTGCCTCGTGGTTTGGGCGTCTTTTCAGGCTTGTTGGTTGTTGGTGAAGCACCCTCCAAGAGGAAAAAATGCTGAGAGAAGAAGGGAGCCACTTTTGAGATTTTAAGTATTTTTTTTCTCTGTTTATTTGCTAAGTTTTTCTGCATAGCTGCCTAGCTTGAGCATTTGTAGTTTTATTGTCCATTTTGGGTCTATTCCTGCTTCTTTCCAGCCCCTGCTATCAAGCATGCTTTAACGTGCTTTAGCGCGATTTAGCGCGGAGTTGCCACTAGAGCAGCATCGGGCAGCGCCGGTTAAACAAGGTTAAACTCTTTCTGGCTCCAGAAAGTCTGTTCTTCAATTTTTCCCTTAGAACTGCTCTGTTAGAAACCTAAACAGTTTACACCTTCACTAAAAAGTGCAGCACTTGTTCCAAATAGCTTTTTCTTCTCAAAAAGCTCAGCACTTGTCTTATAAGCATATCCCTTGTCTTATAAGCATTCTCTTTGCAGGTCAAGCACTCCTATATTATACAAATCTCTCACTAGCAAAACCCCCCAGGAGTGCCCACTTCCCTGCTAAGCCCACTACTTTTCTGTCTCATACCAACTCATAAATCTTTCTAGCATGTCGAAGGGTCAGATGCTTGCGTCCTCTCCTGCCCAGTTGGTGAATCTGGGAATTCTGAGACAATGTTACAATTGCCTCATGTACACGGACAACCCTCTCCTCCTCCCACGTAACACTAACACTTGCGAGAGATGCCGCTATTTACCCAAACTGGAGGCTGAGCTCTCTCAACTCAGGACTGGCAAGACCAGGCAGGAGGAGAAGGCAACTACACACACCACAATACCAGTCTCACATAACTCAACCACACCACTGAATCAAACACATAAACACACTAAGACATACTCGGAGGCTCTGAGTAAAAATTTACCTAAACAGCAGAGGCCTCCAAAGCAGACACCCAAGCAACTGCAAACTCAATACACCACACAAACAACACATAAACAACAAAATCAGTGTGCAAAGCAGTCACTGCCCTTAAGGCCAAATACAACACCAAACATACTTGTCATAGGTGACTCCATAGTCAGACACACTGACGTCCCACTCACCAGGCTGAACAAGGAGAAGGTCACGGTAAGCTGCCTATCGGGCGCTAGAATCTGCCACATAACACAAGCACTCAGGTCACTCCACGGCAAGTACAAGTATGACACAGTCATTGTCCATGCTGGTGTGAACAACCTGAGACGTACCTCCCTGGACTACATGAAAAGAGACATAGAGGAGCTCTCTGATTATGTAGCCCAGGCAGGTATGACCCTGACCCTGAGCAGTATCCTTCCTTCACCAAGAATGATGCCACAATATAGTGACAAGATGATCAGCTTTAAAAATTGGCTTAATTTCTGGTGTCATTCAAAGGGGATCCAGTGCCTGTCTGCCTGGTATGACATGCTCAACAAGCCACGCTGCTTCGCAAGGGACGGCTTGCACCTGTCACTCCTGGGATTCCGGATATTGGCTAAGGCTCTTGCCACCCCCATAGTGCCTTTTTTAGGCAAGGCTCAAATTCTAAACCTACCACCCTAGAAAACAAAAACGTGAAGAAACTAAGGGTAATGCTGCTCAATGCCAGAAGTCTAAATCTCAAAATGCACGCACTCGAGGCCCTTCTCAGTATGGAGAACATCGATGTCTGTGCTGTGACTGAAACCTGGTTCAAGGCTCCTGAGAGCACCCCGGCACTATCAGGTTTCATCTCATATCATGCGTTCCGGCCCCAAAACCCGGACCACACCACAAAAGGAGGGGGTGTATCCATATTCATCAAGGATACCCACACCTCCAGGTTGGTGGCTACGCGAAGCATCGGAAACCATCCAGGTGTAATTAACCATAGGCAAAACTGCTCTACAATTTGTAGCATGCTACAGGCCACCCTCTCAAACTCAGGAAACCCACACAGCCTTCCTGAAGACACTGGAGGGTATAAATGTATCACCAAACACCATCATATTGGGTGACTTTAACTACCCGAATATAGACTGGGAACATTACTCAAGCCCAAACTTTCTAGCCCAAAGGTTCCTGGAGTTCATAAATTCAAATGCCATGGAACAACTAGTCACCGTCCCCACAAGAGGAAAAAATATACTAGATCTCATCATCACGAACATGGGGACAAAATGCTCCACACCGGAAGTATATCCCTCATTGGTGAGATCAGATCATAAACTAATCTCACTAGAAATCCACATCCCGCCCCCACCCCAAACAAAAAAGACCACAGTGAAGAACTTCTCTAAAGCAAACTTCACACTACTCAAGACAGGTGTGGCATCCTTCAAGGCCCCCGAGCCAATGGAAACCACAACCCAAGCTGCGGAAGCCCTTACAAATGCCTTCTATGAACACCTTCAGGACTGCATGGATCAGGCAATCCCAAATAAAACCAAGACTCTTTCCACCAAGAGCAAACGTCCAGTCTGGTGGACCCCAGCCATAAACAAACTTTACAATAAGAGGAGAAAGCTATTATATGATAGAGCAAAATCCCAAAAAGGGAAGGCATCTTTGATCAGCACTAGCAAGAAACTACGATCCCTCATAAAATCATCCAAGGCCAACTTTGAGAGAAAAATTGCCATAGATTCAAAAGACAATCATAAGGCCTTCTTCAGCTATGTCAGAAACCTGGGTGGAAACTCCCAGATATGCTCAGAATTAGTCCAAAATGATACAAAAATCACTGAACCCACAGACATTGCCAACATACTGGCAGACAGGTTCAGCACAAACTTCAGCCCCTCTCCCCCCCAAAAGGAGAGATAACTATCCCAACTGAGAGTAGCCTCCCAGACATCTCAAATGCGCAGGTGAAAGCTGCTCTCTCTAAAGCTAAAAACACAGCATCAATGGGACCGGATGGGGTCCCCGGCTGTGTGCTACATGAACTCAATGAAGAACTAAACCCGCACATAAGGCAGCTGTTTAATCTTAGCCTCACCACAGGATATGTGCCCAAGGAGTGGCGTACAGCAACTGTGGTCCCACTCCACAAAGGCGGTGCCTCTACGGACCCTGGTAATTACTGCCCCATAAGCTTAACAAGCCTGGTCTGCAAAGCTATGGAGAGGATCATAATGGAACTCATAAACAAGGACAAAGGGGACTTGCAGAGCTTGGACCCAACCCAGTTTGGCTTTGTCAAGGGCAGATCTTGCGTTTTGAACTTGGTCGACTTCTTCGAAACAGTCACCAAGGCCACTGATGAGGGAAAGGCAGTCCATACAGCCTACCTTGACCTTGCAAAAGCTTTCGACACAATACCCCACTCGGGTATTATAGAGAAACTTACCAGCTTAAATGTAAACCCATATGTCACAAGATGGGTTGCAAACTGGCTAAAGGACAGAACCCACAGGGTTAGAGTTGCTGGAGCCATGTCAGACTCCAAGCTGGTTACAAGTGGAGTCCCACAGGGCTCAGTCCATGGCCCCCTATTGTTCAGCATCTACTTCTCAGAAGTACAGGCAAACATAGGAGGACTATGGCTGACAAAGTTTGCAGATGACTGCAAACTGGGTGCCATAGTGGATAGTACATCGGACACAGACATCCTTCAGAGGGGTCTCACGGAAACTGATAGCTGGTGCCAGAGCCATGGCCTGAAGTTAAACGCAAAAAAAGTGTATTGTCATACCCTTCGGGAAAAACAAGGTAACCCCAAGCTACCATATAGGTGGCAACCCACTAAGCACAGAATAGGTTATCAGGGACCTGGGGACCCAGGTTGACAGTGGCCTCTCGTTTGACACTCACGTTGCTAAAGTGGTTCGAAAGACCTTCTACATTGTCCACCTGATCATGAAGGGATTCACATCCAGATCAAGTGAGGTCATTGTTCCCCTGTACTCTTCACTTATCAGACCAATGATCGAGTACAATGCCCCATTCGGGATGTATCTCACCCGACACCTGCAGCAATTGGAAAGACCCCAAAAGTTCCTCACCAAAAGGATAAAGGGACTCCAAAACCTGTCATATGCTGCCAGACTGAAGAAACTCCAACTCTATTCAGTTGCATACCGTCTGCTCAGAGGTGACCTGTGCCTGACATACAAGGCCATGACCAACCCGGAATTAATGGACATGCTCCACCTCAAAAAATCCAAATCCACCAAAACCACTAGAGCAAGAGACTTAAACCTTAGCACGGATATAAATAGGACATGCTGGAGGGATAGATTTATCACCCAGAGACTCCCCATGCTGTGGAATAAAATCCCGGTCCATGTGAGGCAGAGCACCTCGCTGGCTCTGTTCAAGAGAAATCTTGACCGGTGGATGGGAGATCGTAGGTTTACCCCGGGAATCATCTCTGTGTCACTACTGGACAGAGGCACAACAAACTAATGGGCACAGTATTTCTAACATAAGGGGCGGCGTAAGCCACATAACTTTGGGCTAGGCTTATAAATGCCCTAGGGCAGTTAGCCTAGTATAAACCTATGAACCTATAAACCTATGATGTGGAGGGGGATGGGGGGGTGATGAGTACAACATTATGGACCGAGGTGTGCCATGGTTGGATGAACCCGTTCTAATGGGACTGGCCCGTGGATGTCAGTGAGAAAGGAGGGGGGGACACAGGGAAGGTACTGGGACATACCATTTCCCATGGCAAACCACGACAGATGAACTGGAGTACTGCGCCCACAAAATAACATACATAGATAAATATAATATATATATATATATATATATATATATATATATATATATATATATATATATATATATATATATCTATCTATATGAACAGGAGTACTGCAGGAAATGCACATGTGAGGTAATGCATACAGCAGTAGTTAGGATAAGCAGCACTAGGATGTTGCAAGCATATGTCAGCACTAGTAAGCGAGTGTACTTTTCCAGGCTCAGCAAATTTGACACAAACTATCTGTAAGCATATGTAACCAGAGGTCTGTGTTTGCGTGATGGTGTGCAGTGCGTACACAAAGTAAGCAATGTCGAGATGAACCTGGTGTAGCTGGCTGTTACCTGCAGTTGTTAACGCATACCATCAAGCAAACACACTCACGACTGCTTACAATTGCCTTAATCACCCTGCATCCCACCGCCCTTGTTCAACCCTGCAACATAATTGACAGTCACTGCAAGGCCCGAAACCAGGACCCTACATACCACAATCATAGTGAATTAACACTACACCATGTCGGATATACAAACATCCCATGTATTCCCAGATATACCATGCAGCACAGTCAATCTGCATATGGGGAATTGTACTAATATCACAGCACTCAACCTCTTACTGCAAACATTGTGGACACAGTGTGACAAAAGTGGGGTATATATCTGGACACGTGAAATATTGTTCATATACATGTAAAACATTGCTAGTTACACAGTAATCTGTTGTAATACACATAATCTGAACAACATGATGTCTGCAACTGTAACGTATCGGCATTCCAGACTGACCACATGCCTGACATCATCTACGTCAATTGGGCAGATGAATGTGGGGCAGGCCAATATTGTCAGTCACTCATGCATGGACATATGGACAGTCATAGCTCTGTAAATGTAGAGAGATACACATAGGTTCATAGGTTCATACTAGGCTATCTGCCCTAGGGCATTTATAAGCCTAGCCATAGTGTGTTTGGCTTTCACCACACATTTTAAATGAATTTTGCTATGCCCTTTTTCGAGGTTAGTATACTGTGCCTCCATCTAACAGTGACACAGAAGTGATACCTGGGGTAAACCTATGATCTCCCATCCACTCATCAAGATTCCTCTTGAAGAGAGTCAATGAGGGACTCTGCCTAACCTGGACTGAGATTTTATTCCAGAGTGAAGGGAGCCTCTGGGTTATGAATCTGTCCCTCCAGCATGTCCTATTTATTTCAGTGCTGAGGTTCAAGTCTCTCGAGCTCGTAGCTCGATGGGATTTGGATTTTCTGAGGTGCAGCATGTCCATTAATTCTGGGTTGTACATGGCTTTATATGTCAGGCACAGATCGCCTCTGAGCAGGTGGTAAGCCACTGAGTAGAGCTGGAGTTTCTTTAACCGGGCAGCATATGGCATCTGTTTGAGCCCTTTGATCCTCTTGGTGAGGTACTTTTGGAGTCTTTCCAGTTGCTGCAGGTGTCTGGCAAGGTACATCCCAAAAGGGGCATTGTAATCAACTATGGGCCTGATGAGGGATGAGTAAAGAGGCACGATGACCTCCCCTGATCTAGATGTGAATCCCTTCATGATTAGGTGGGCTATATAAAATGTTTTTCTAACCACTTTGGCCACGTGGTTTTCAAATGAGAGATTGTTATCAACTTGGGTCCCCAGGTCCCTAATTACTTCTTCCGTACTTAATGGATTACCACCTATGTGGTAATTTGTGGGCACTTTGTTTTTGCCAAAGGGGATGACTATACACTTTTTGGCGTTTAGCTTGAGGCCATGGCTCTGGCACCAGTTGTCTGTTCCTATGAGGCCCTTTTGTAGGATGCTTGTGTCAGCTGGAAAGTCGATTATCGCACCTAGTTTGCAGTCATCTGTGAACTTGGTCAGCCACAGTCCTTCCGTGTTGGCCTGTACCTCCAAGAAATATATACCAAACAAGAGAGGTCCCAGGACTGAGCTTTGTGGGATGCCACTTGTAACTGTTTTGGAGTCTGACATGGCTCCAGCAATTCTAACCATGTGGGTTCTGTCCTTGAGCCAGTTTGCAACCCATCTAGTGACATAGGGGTTTATATTTAAGCTGGTGAGCTTATGTATAATGCCCGAGTGGGGTATTGTATCGAAGGCTTTTGCGAGGTCCAGGTAGGCTGTGTGGATCACCTTCCCCTCGTCAATGGCCTTGGTGACTGTTTCAAAGAAATCAACCAGGTTTAAGAGGCAGGATCTGCCCTTAACAAAGCTGAACTGGGTAGGATCCAGTGTCTGTAGGTCTTTATTTATGAGGTTCATGATGATCCTTTCCATAGCTTTGCAGACCAAGCTAGTCAGGCTTATGGGGTGATAGTTTCCAGGATTCATTGAGGCACCACCTTTGTGGAGAGGGACTACTGTTGCTGTATGCCACTCTATGGGTACATATCCTGCAGTAAGGCTGAGATTGAACAGTAGTTTTATGTTTGGGTTTAGCTCTTCTTGGAATTCATGTAGGACGTAGCCCGGGACACCGTCTGGTCCCATTGATGCTGTGTTTTTTGCTTTGGAGAGGGCGGATCTTACCTGAGCATCTGAGATGTCAGGGGGGCAGCACTCTGCTGGGATAGATATTTGCCCTTTTGGTGGTGGTGGGGGGGTTGCGCTGAACCTGTCAGCTAGAATGTTGGCAATGTCTGTGGGTTCAGTGTATTTTTTGTCATTTTGGACTAATTCTGAGCATATCTGGGAATTCCCACCCAGGTTCCTAACATAACTAAAGAAAGCCTTGTGATAATCCTTAGTGTCCTGTGCAATTTTTCTCTTGAAGCTGGCCTTAGATGATTTTATGAGTGCCCGTAGTTTTTTGCTAATACTGATCAGAGATGTCTTCCCTTTTTGGGATTTTGCTCTATCATGTAGTAGCTTCTTCCTTCTATTGTATAGTTTGTTTATGGCTGGGGTCCACCAGATAGGTCGCCTGCCTTTGGAGGATTGGGTCTTGGTTTTATTTGGGATTGCATGATCCATGCATTCTTGAAGGTGTTCATAGAATGCATTTATAAAGGATTCTGCAGTCCACAGGCCCGGGGGCTTTTAAGGATTCCACCTCGAGTTTGAGGAGTGTGAAATTTGCTTTAGAGAAGTTTTTCACTGTGGTTTTCTGGGCAGGGGGTGGGGTCGGGATGTGAATATCCAGTGAGATTAGTTTATGGTCTGATCTTACCAGTGAGGCATACACTTCTGGTCTGAAGCATAGAGCCCCCATGTTGGTGATGATCAGGTCCAGTATGTTTTCCCCTCTTGTAGGAGTGGTAACAAGTTGTTCCATAGCATTTGAGTTTATAAATTCTAGGAACCTTTGGGCTAGGGTGTTAGAGCTAGAGTAATGCTCCCAGTCTATGTTTGGGTAGTTGAAGTCGCCCAATATAATGGTGTTTGAAGAGACCTTCATATTTTCCAGTGTTCTCAGGAAGGCCTAGTGGTGTTCCTGGGAGTTTGGGAGGGTGGTCTGTAGCAGGCTATAAACTGGAAGGCAGTTTTACCCACTGTTAGTTGCACATGGATAGTCTCTGACGCTTTGTGCTGCGCCACCAACCTGGAGGTGTGGGTATCTTTGACGAATATTGATACTCCCCCTCCTTTTGTGGTTCGGTCCAAGGTTTGGACAGGTACATATAAATGTCTGACTCACACAATACATCTTATCACATCAATGGTATGTAGGTAGGTGGATACATATGTCCACATATATTTAGATATAACTATAGATACTCACACACACACACACACACACACACACACACACACACACACACACACACACATATATATATATATATATATATATATATGTGTGTGTGTGTGTGTGTGTGTGTGTGTGTGTGTGTGTGTGTGTGTGTCTCTCTCTCTCTCTCTCTCTATATATATATATATATATATATATATATATATATATATATATATATAATTGCAGCACCAGATAGGAATAACAATCGGAACCTCCACCACAAAATAACTGACCTTATGCACAGTTGATGGGGGTGGGGGCTTAGATGAGGGGATCCTGGCGATGACTGCTATGTCCTCCCACACCACAGCCATAACAGATATGCCATGCAATGCAATATCCAGCACAAGTAGTTCTTGACCCCAGGACCCTCCACAACTCAGCTACAATGGTCTAACAGTAGGCTACTACAGCTGTAGAAAGTCAGGGCAATATCCACAACATATCAACCAGTCCAGTCATGCAACTGTACATAGAATGTATACCATAATCTAGATGCATCTGTGTGTAAATATATTACTATCTACACTGCTACAACATATCTGCATATGTATATATATATATATATATATATATATATATATATAGCTTTCTAACACTATATACATAGATATTACTATATATGGACATATATACATGCTAATGGCTACATCAACACATATATGTGTCTACACCTATTTGTCTACATATACACAGCACGTTAAATATGTGTATGCAGATATACAGCTATGTGGGTATATACAGACATAGTTACATATATGTCAGCAGATATATATAACTATATCGGTACATATGGCCATACATCTGTAGAGAGCAATGGCAGATCAATGAACACACATATGTCCACATGCACCGTTACTGGGGTTGAGAGGCCCCACACACTATACGTCTTGTACAAGTAGGCAACCCTTCACATGGCCAAACACCTCAAATCCCGCAATACACTACCAAGTGTTGCAGATCCCATAACCAGGACCTGACATGACATGAGCACAGGAAGTTAAGAGTATAACATCCCACCTGTATGTTGTCAGGCTGGTATTGTTCACATATGCAGTACAGTCTGCCTCCCATAGGTAATGTAAACTGTGGTAGCCAGCAACATCCCCAGGATACAGATAAACAGACACAGATATGCAGATACATACATACATATGTATATATATATATATACATATATATATATATATATATATATATATATATATATATATATATATATATATATATATATATATATATATGTGTGTGTGTGTGTGTGTGTGTGTGTGTGCGTATATATACATATATATATAGATATACATGTGACTACACATACACACACAGATATATGTACAGTACGATACATATGTAGTCAGTGCACACAATATGGAACAGCTGCTATGCCTACAGCTAACCCCTGAACAACTGGAAACTGTATGGGCCACCCATACAAATGGCAACCATTACCTGCAACACATTCCCACAGAGAGGTCATTGGGTAAACTCCACACACAGGTTTTCAGAAATGTAATACCTTTCATTGTGTACCATGACAGTTCTACATGCCATATCATATAGCTGTTCAGACAGTGACATCCATATAAACAGAGAAATGCAACTGTTAAACAGTTGTACAAAAGCAGTTGTCTAGAAAGGTTCACAGCCATTGCTGTCCAGGCCAAGTCCTTAGATTTGTACAGTAGTGAGGACTGACTGGGCCACAGGCTACCAAACAATCAACAGTGTGTAATGCAGGTATGTAGTTCAGCAGGTTTACATTTACATGTGCGTATTGCACACGGGCGACCGTCAAATGTTCGAAAGACAGTTTTCAAGTTCTGAAAACTTCGAACGGAAGAAGGTTCGAATGTTCAATGAGAGAATGCACAGTGAGAGTCACTCATTGCACATTCGACATTTAGGGGCAGAGCGCACTATAGTGAGGAGTTAGAAATGGTTCCATTCCCCACTGTAGTGTGATCTCGGAGTTAGAATAATAAAGAAGGGGGGGGTGTAGGGGGTGCAGGGGGGCTTGCCCCCCTGCATTACACAGCATATACTTTTGTTGTACACATTCATGTTCGAAAAACAGCGAATCGGCTGTTCGATTTGCTGCATTTCGAACATTAGAAACTGTCACTTTTTCCAGTTTCATTTTTACGATGCGAGGATATGACCACTCGCACAAGTGTGATTCGAGGTTTTAAAGGTAAACCAGTTAAGCAGCTGTTATCTAGACTCTGTACAACAGCAGTGGGAGGTAAAGACGTCATGTGACCACATGGGTTGTAACTGTGACATAACAAGGCATAACTGACACCTTCACATGCACACTGACAAGCAGAACAGTCTGTCTGGCAGGTGGCAGTAGGCTTGCAGTAACCGAATATATGTACGTGATGAACATATAGGTGACGTATACGGCAATTTACATTCAGATACCTTATGGCAGCTCACCCCTGATACCCCCACATATTTAACAGCCTAGGTCATTTTTGGTGCTTCCCCCCCAGACTCAATAATACAGGGCCATATACCACTGTTACATACACTGGCCTCTGGATTGCATAAGAGCACACATGTATTGTGTAGGTGATGCCCACACATATATGGCCCCAGCCCCACCATATGTGTGGGAGATACAACAGATGTGGACTGATGGCAGCAATGGCAGTGTTATATACTCACAGCCCACTACGGAACACTCCTCCACAGTATGTCATATATGCAAACTTGATATGTAGGTCATGTACTGATAGCACTCCACACCCACACAGACACACACACACACACACACACACACACACACACACACACACACACACACACACACACACTGCCAATGGGATATCAGACACAAGACCTGTGTGGTGGACAGACAACACATGTTTGGCACACCTCTGGCCACCAAGAGGATAGGCCCACAGTTGACGGCTATGCAGACTGCATTCCAAGGTAAAGTAGTATATACACACATACCCTGTAACACCAGTACTATACAAAGCATAACATGGCTGTACTCACACTCTGTCTGTAGTTCCTCAACCTCCTAGACATATATAGCTGCCTGAGTGTGCCAGTTCTCCTGTAGAAGTTATTGCTACCTGCTGTCTGTAACACTGATGCCCACACATACGTAGGACTGTGCAAACATCCACAGAAGTTCCAGGTTATGTCATCAAATATAACCCCTACTGTACATAATATGTGGGGCAGTCTGATACCTCAATGGCTTGTTAGCAGATATGATGACATTAATTATGGTGTACAGCATATACGCACCATGTCATGCATGACATATGTACACAGGTTGGCAGAGTTGTGGTTGGCAGCACATACATAGGGCCAATAATGAAATGTTGCTGTGATA
This sequence comes from Protopterus annectens, assembly GCF_019279795.1. Taxonomy (NCBI): domain Eukaryota; kingdom Metazoa; phylum Chordata; order Ceratodontiformes; family Protopteridae; genus Protopterus; species Protopterus annectens. Next base: position 366,325,483 of record NC_056728.1, on the reverse strand, counting down.
ACATCATACATTTACTGTTGTAACAGGGTTTGTGGCAACATATGTCCTATGAGGGATAAGATGCCAGTAACTGTCACGGCTTTCATCATCTACAGACTGCAATCCTCACACTACCATCTGCAGTCCACAAATAGATGTTGTGTTAGTAAAACATAGAACCAATGGCACAACACACTGCCCTGTCTGCAGATGACCCTGCAGATGGGGATTCCACATAAACATGGAACTGACATGGCAGGTATGGAGACATGTAGGAAAGACATATTCACACACACACACACACACACACACACACACACACACACACACACACACACACACACACACACACACACACACACTGTTAAACCAACAGTATGCCACATGCAGTATAGCAGCACTTACAGTCTGTAAGTGGCTCAGGCACATCCCCCTCCTGTGTGTTGCCCTGTTTCCACAGTGTATGTTGTTGAAGGTATATTCTCAATCCATCACAGATGCTGGTTGCCAACCAACAGATCTAGTACCTGCTCACAGTGAATGACAAAGGCCAACACCAACATGATGTTCCCAGATATTGGAGTGTGTTTCCATGCAATTGGCTATGGGAATGTTACAACAGCTGTTCCACATGCAATCAGCTAGGGGAGGGCTGTGATTTGTGCAGAGGCCATCAATTGATCATGAGCATCACTTAAAATACACATGCTGCTGCCAAAGCAAAGCTGGTGTAGGTCTCCACATCCACCAGAGAGGGAGTGGGAGAGGCAGATAGAGACAAAGACATGTCAGGGAGGGGTGGGGGAGTAAAACTGCAGCTTGTTTGTGTCACACACCTACCAGCACAGGGTATCAAACCTCTGACAACTATGTACTGCATTCACAGTTTGATGTAGAGCCCTCAGAACATAACTGTGATGGTACATGACATCTGAAACAGTGATACGGTAGCTATATGGTAGGTGATGTACACGTGCCTGTCAGCAAGAACTGGTGCCAGCGTCAATGCAGCCATACTCTCACAGGGACACTCACACATCAACACACTTGGCAGGGCCAGGGGTACAACTCATCAGTAGTGGGATTGCCACAACACATCACTGTGCAGGTACCACATGCACCAGACGGGTCATGTGGAGGTTGTATAGGCAAAGGGTACGAGGAGGTGTCTGACATCTGACAGCATGCTTCTGTATGTGCATGGGAGTTGTAGTGAGTGTGGCTGTGAACATACTCACCATACACCACACAGACAAACACACAGGGTGCCAGTAATGACTTGCATGGGTGCATGTTTGCACTGGTGTGTGGTGGTCGACTGTGGCAGCAGGCTATACAAGGGTAGGTGATGGGTATACCTTGGCATCAGGGCACATGACAATGGTCTGCATTGTGTCTGAGGGCTGTAGTTTCTTCTCTTGCCCACACAGGTGGGTACTGTATCCCCCATCCAGTCATCTGGATGACTATTGTGTGTGGCCAATGCTGTGCACTGATTGCCATGTATGTGTTCCTTACCCCATGACATGGATGGTGTCTGGCATGTGTACACCTTTTACATGCATGTACAGTGACATGTGGAACTGTACCTGGGGTGTCTGGCCCATGTTGTAAACACAGATTACTATTATATGTGCTAGTCTTGCCCCATGTGGTGGGGACCGGTAAGGGGCACCAGGTCTACCTAAACCTACATTGATAGCATGCTGACAGCATTCCCTGGTGTCAGTGGCAACTGTCCATACAAAGCATGTTGTCAGGCATGGTATGTCCATTGTGGGACATGTGATGGCACCACAGGTGGTGCAGATGTCCATTGGAGAATATGGGGGAGTTGCACTCTCAACATGTATGCGCATATTGGACAAATGGACAGGGGACATGCTTTCTGTAGCCCACTGGTATCACTCCATGGTTACTATCAGTGGCCAATATACAGTGTACTACTCACATATTGGCAGTTGCCTAGGCATGCGTGTGCGTATGAGACATGGGTTGAGAGTGTGCTCTGGGTAATACTGGGGTTGCTAAATGTGATTGCCTGGCCTTGATGTCACATGTATGGGTATGGCTTTGCACCCCAGCCTCTCAACTATTTCACATCTGTTATCCCTGTATGGTGGACATTGTGCTAAATAGTAGGGCCACCATATAAGACATATGCTTTACCCACTACACATTGGCCACAGGTGTCACATGCTCACAACCACCTCTACACAAGATACGAGGTATGAATGCACACAGACACCTGTCATGTCTGGGAGTAGAGCCCCTACCTAACTAGTTTATTACAACTCAGCACTACGCAGTTATAGTACGTGTCACACACATTACTGAAGTACTCCTTCCCCAAGGGTATATTCCACAATGAATGACATCACAGGACTGCCAAAGTAGGCCATTTGAAGTGTACTGTGGGTGACTAGCCTAAAATGCATTGCTCCCTACACAGATAGTGAGAGACACACACAAAACATCCATGACCAACATGTGTGGGTATAGAACCCCTGACAGAAGTCTATACCACACTACAGCATGGAGCTGTTAGAGGACGCACCACAGCGATTGCTAGTGTACTCTTTCCCCAAAGCTGTCTTTCACGAAGAATGACATCAGCTGCATTGCCAAAGTTGGCCATGTGAAATGTACTGCATGTGACTAGCATATAATTCATTGCTCTGTATACAGACATGGACACACACAAAACATCCAGAACTGTCATGGGTGGGGATGGAACCCTGCCACAGTTCTAAATCACAATCCAGTGGTACACAGTTACAGGATGCTCTATGGAGATTACTGGGTTACTACCTTCCCAGAGGTGTATTCCTAGGTGGGTGACATCAGCAGCCTTGCCAAGGTCGAGTTTAGGAATTGTAAGGAGTGCGTCTACCTTAAAAAGCATTGCTGTCTACATAGTCAGAGAAAGACAGCCATGCACACGAACACATGAACAGTTGCCACATCTGGGATTAGAACACCTATCTAGGTGCTTTATCACTCTACAGCAGTACAAAGTTATGGGACATGCTATGGTGATTACTGGGCAACAATCTTCACAGAGGTGTATTTCTAGGTGGGTGACTTCAGCGGGCTTGCCAATGTCGAGTATAGGAATTATAATTTGTGTGGCTACCCTAAAATGCATTGCTCTTTACACAGACAGACACACACACAATTGCCACGTCTGGGGTTAGTACACCTACCTAGCTACTTTATCAGTCTACAGCAGTGCACAGTTACAGGATGTGCTATGGAGATTACTGGGCTACAACTTTCCCAGAGGTGTATTTCTAGGTGAATGACAGCAGCAGTCTTGCCAAAGTTGAGTATGGGAATTGTAAGGAGTGTGGTGAGTATGGAAATTGTAAGGGGTGTGGCTGCCATAAAAAGCATTGCTCTCAACGAAGACAGACACGCCCATTAATAACACACACATATTTGCCACGTCTGGGGTTAAAACACCTACCTCGCTACTTTATCACTGTACAGCAATACACAGTTACGGGATGCAATATGTAGATTACTAAGCTGCAACCTTCCCAGGGGTATATTTCTAGGTGGGTGACATCAGCAGGCTTGCCAAAATTGAGTATAGGAATTGTAATTTGTGTGGCTACCCTAAAATGCATTGTTTTCTACACAAACAGAGAGAGACACACATGCACACACTAACACACATAGTTGCCACATCTGGGGTTAGAACACCTACCTAGCTACGTTATCACTCTACAGCAGTATGCAGTTACAGGATGCACTATGGAGATTACTGGGCTACAAACTTCCCCGAGGTGTATTTCTACATGGGTGACATCAGCAGCCTTGCCAAAGTTGAGTATGAGAATTGTAAAGAGTGTGGCTACCGTCAAAGTATTGCTCTCTACGCAGACAGATACACACACACACACACTAACAAACATGCACACAGTTGCCACGACTGGGTTAGAACACCTACCTAGCTACTTTATCACTCTACATCAGTATGCAGTTACGGGGCATGCTATGGAGATTACTGGGCTACAATCTTCCCAGAGGTGTAGTTCTAGGTGGGTGACATCAGCAGCCTTGCCAAAGTTGAGTATGGGAATTATAAGGAGTGTGGCTACCGTAAAATGCATTGTTCTCTATGCAGACAGGCATGCACACTAACACATGCACAGTTGCCACCTCTGGGGTTAGAACACCTACCTAGCTACTTTATCACACTTCAGCAGCACACAGTTACGAGACACACTATGGAGATTATTAGGTTACACTTTTCACAAGGGTGTATTTCAAAGTGGATGACCTCAGCAGGTTTGTCATAGTAGGGCTATGGGGAGGGCAGTGTGTGTGCATGGGCCATAACCCATTCATCTAGAGGTTAACACACCACATATGGGCACACGCAGGGTTATATTCCACAGGTATGTGTATACAGCTGCTAGATGACTACTTCCTTGTACAGTCATGTTGCACAGCTAGCACTTGCACCACATAGTCCGTAATGCTGACTGATACTGGTGACTAATGTCTACACTGAGTGACATCTGAGCATCATGTAATTGTAGTCATTTGGCTGGGCTGTGTGCTGGGTGGGACAAGCCTCATAATGGTTGGCTCCTTGTCACAGTAACTCTCCCCCATACATCTATGTATGTGTACGTTTGGCTTTGTATAGTGTATTGTCCTTTGATATATGCATGTATTCCTATCCACTATGTGTGCAAAGCATGAGTTGTGCATCCTGAGGAGTGTCTGCACTGACATCTGCAACTGCCAAATATGTCTGGTCCACTGTTGTTTGCAGACATGGGATTCTTTTGATTACGTGTGTGAGCATGCCCAGTATGCCCCTCTGTATAGAATGTGTGTATCAATACCAGGTAGTTTGAACTCCATTGCAGACCTTTGTGTTGTACACCTACAGGTACAAGGTGTTTCTGCTTGGTATCTGTCGATCATTTGGCAACATGGGGACAAGCTGTGCAGGGGATAGTGTGTACTGTAGGTGATTGTGTCTGTGCTGCTTCAGCTGCATGGTATCACTGTTAGCAGAGATATTCAGACATGTGTAATGTTATACACAGTATTGTTTTCTGTCTTCAATGTACTGCCAGGTGGATATTCTTGCTCACAGTGCTGTCTTGGGGGACAAGGGTGACTGCATCTGTGTCTGGTATTGTGGGCAGACACTTACGTATTCATGGTAAGTTATGCCATTCTGGAGGGGGAGCTGCAGACACTTGCTGCTGGGTCTGTGTATCGGTTCAACACCTTCGTAGAGTGCTGGCGAGGGATACCATACTTGTACACCCATTGACAAGACAGTATTGGCTTATCTTGCTGTGACAATGCCTCACAGCTGTACAGATTCACAGAGGTTGACCAGAAGCAGGGGCCATGGGTCAGGACATTAACCCTATTGTGGTGTATGGGCAGGTGTGTACATTAGCAATATTAAAAAAGGCAGGATACATAATGCTCTATACAAACATCAGCAAACACATCCCACAGCCACTTTCCTTTTTACCATTATTGACATTATTCATGGTAAAAAAGTGAACAAAACAGGTTGGCATTCTTTACTGAACTCTAAAGAGAAAAAATGGATTATTAAGTTAGGTGGTTTATTTCCACCAGGTTTAAATGACAAGCTATAGGTTTATCCAATCATCTTTGTTTGCAGTGTATTTAATGACAGCTTTGAATCTGCTAGTTTTACACTAAGGAAGGCTGTGTACAGTTAACCAGCCGAAACTGGTCTGTGCATTATTCTTTGCTGTTTTTTGGATTATGGTATTTTACCAATAAAAGTTTATTTTTTCGGTTATGGTCTGCTGGCTCCACTCTCTTTTTACTTCGTATGGGCAGGTGTGTAGCCACCCATTTATGTATTTGCAGCCAGGATAGTGTGGGCACACAGCTTGGTGTCAGACCCTGCACATTCCATGCTGGCCATGCTCCCACCCCCCCACCCACCCGCGTTATTCTAACCTCTTCCATACATATTGCATACATTCTCTAATACTTTCCCTAAGGGTATCCCCCCATCACAGGTGTGTGTTAGTGTTGGTCCACAGTTCATGCAGTGGGACATGGTGGACATGTTACTGTGGTTTGTCCACATGGCCTTGCATATGGCTTATGTGGAGTGTGTTATGTTGTTATTTGGGTGTCCATGACTTAAAATGCATAGGTAGTATGTGTGAGACACAGGCCTTTGGCAGAGGCCTGTGGGGCATTAGGTGTTGCTGGGGGCCACATTTGGCAGGCCGTTGCATTCTGTCAGGCCTACAGTCACAGACCACCATACAGTATATTTCCCTGGGGTGACAGGGTAGGTGTAATAGGTGTTCATGCAAATTCCTTATATCAGTCTTGATCAGGTAGTGTGGATGCTAGCAAGGTGCTATATACAACTAGGAACACACCTTCATGGGGCACCTGCACTGCATGCTGCATTCTTCCACTAGTGCTATGTACAGGAGTGGTCATACTGTACCTATTCCCCACAGCAGGGATATGGCCAGAGAGGTACCTGTTGGTGGTGCTTGTGTAAGATGGGTGCATGTGTGCTATGGACACTACTTGCATCTGACACACAGATATGCATGGGGCATTCCAGGTATGCTGGCATGTGCAGGTACACCAGTTGTTCCCCAATACATCAGTCCTACCTCCTTTGTGATCTGCAGGTGTTCGGGCAGACATCATCGGTATCCCATACTACAGGACCAGTTGCTGTGATGCATCCCTGTATGTACAATTCCAAGGGTGTCTCCATTTCACAGTGATACAATGTATACTGTATGTCTGGGGTACTTTCCCCTGTGTACTGCTTGTATATCTAGCCCAACAGCCATGCCATGTCAGTCTTTCAGATGGTGACACATATTACCACAATACATTTACATTGCCTTACTGCTAGCAGGTGGTATACTGGTGGGGATTGTCCTTGGCACTGCAGTTGTGAGGGCTTGTCCCTGTCATCAGCAGTACTGGGCTATGGCCACCAGGTCTTACCTCGACATGCATACATACTGACCACTCTCACACAATATGAAACAAACACCATCCTAACACACACAGACCTGCATATTGTGCACTTGCTACAACCTATCCTGTTACTTTGACCACCTCTGGGCATCTCTGCTCCACACGTATTATACCTAATCATGCATGTCACTACATTTCTACAGAGGATTGGGGGGCAAACCTGACTGTTACTACATTTCTACACTGGATTGGGGGGTAGGAGCACAACTGACTGTTTCTACATGTCTACATGGGAGTGGGGGGGGGGCTGACTGTCATTACATTACTATGTAGGATGGGGGGGGGACAGAAGTGACACTTGTACACATTTGCTATGACTGTACTGGTATGTCGTACTCCATTTCATTCTGCATTGCTAACTATTATGCTGTCTAGAGGCACACCAGTGTACTGCAGATCGTGGCTTTGGTTGCCCTACATATTATTGTCTGACATCCTACCCTTCAGAACTGGCATCCCACTGCCTGCCCTGCTGTGGTCTGCCTGTATAGGCCTGGGGGTGGGGTTAACCCTAGCCATCATTCTGGGGCCATGGCTCAGGCCCTGTTTGGGTTTGTGTCCACCTGTCCTGCTGGCTGCAAATGTTGTTGGGATTGTGAACTGTCCTGACTGGCATGTGTGGGTCATATGGACACACATTTCACACAGCACATTTCCTGCAGAGGTTTTTGTCACCCTGTGTAGTACTGACTATTATGGTGACTCCAGTATGTGTTACACATGTCAGTGTGCCACTACGGATGTTTACTATCTGCTGCAGTAACATTCAGCCACCCAATTCCTTTGCATGCTCACATCCATACCATAGCTACAAGTGACAACACATTCTACTCCATTTGGTAATTGATAGGTAGATTAACTTACCTTGTGGGTGTGTCAGACTTGCGGATGGTGCTGGAGGGCTTCCTATTTTGGATGCACATAGTACACTCCCTATACATGGTTGAGCACAGGTGGTGTCATGTTTGGCATCCCTTTTACTGTATGTGCGAGCCGAAGAGAGGTGTCATTCCCTGGAACTCTACTGCGTCAGTGCATGTGCTATGTGTTGCCTTTTTGCCAAGACCAGGGCATACTGGGCACGCCTCCTTCTGTCTACTGGGGCAGGCTCAGGTTCTTCCTCTTCTGAGTCACTCTGTGCCTGTGCAGGCCTTGGCATTGGTGGGAGGCTGTGTGGCCCTGCCCCATGCTGTTCCTGCTGCAGCTGTTTCTGCTGGATTATATTGCGTAGCATCGCACATAACATAACAATCTGGGTACATGTAGCTGGTGAATACTGCAAGACTCCACCGGATGTGTCCAGGCACCAGAACCATGACCTGAGCATCCCAAACACATGTTCTATTATATGTCTGGCCTGTGCGTGTGCCTCATTATGGCATTGTTGTTCAGGTGTGTGTGCATTTCTGATGGGTATCATCAGCCACGGTTCCAGTGTGTACCCAGCATCACCCACTAGGTGACTGTAAGGGATGTCCCCACTGTTAAATCTCTGGTAGAACTGTGTCAGATACCATATGTGGGAATCATCATAGCTTCCAGGGCAGCCAGCAGACACATTCATTATAATGCCCTGGGCATCACATACGACCTGGCAGTTGATGGATGGGGTGCCCTTGCGGTTGATGTAGGCCCTACCCTGCTCACCGGGTGGTGCTCTGATGCCTATGTGCGTGCAGTCTATAGTACCCACTACCCCAGGGTATTCTGCTATTTGGTGCAAGAGATGCATATTGCTGGTCAACACCTCACGGGTGTTGAAGAAATATACTTGCATACTGGCATATGCTGACATGGCATCCAGGAACTGGTAGAATACTCTGGATGCTGATGCCTATGAGATCCCCATGTTATCCCCAGTTGTGCTTTGGGAGTTACCTGTGGCTAGTATACCTAGGCTCACACATACCTTGGTATCCCCTGGGATGGGTTTCCCTCATTTAGTTTGGTGTGTCAGGTGTGGCCAGCACAGCTCAACTACTTGCTGTAGGAGGTCTCTGTCCACCCTATAAGCACTCCACTATCTCCAGCTCATGTACCCCCTGGTAGGTTACCCTGGGTCTGTACACTCTTCTCTGGCTCCTCACTGTGGGTTGTTCAGCAGCATGCACATCCTCACCACCCTCAGCCTCTTGCACATGTTGTTCTATGTTGCCTGCTGCAGCCCTTCTCATTTTGTAGGTTTGTTTGTTAAAATTTCCCCACTTGTATACACCGGTGGTGTAGAATGTGGGAAAAACCAGTGGGGAAGGTGTTTGCTTAGTTTATAGTAATGTTCTAGTCTGGGCTGGGCTGCTGCCTGTGCAAATGGCTGCTTCTGATACATTTCACCTGCCAGATATGCTAGTTCTCCTTGATGATCTTCCTACTGCTGATTTCCCTTCCCATTGCCCTTCTGTTTGGACCTGGGGCCGTGCCGTGCAAACAGAGTGCTTGGATGTGCACACTGCTGTTGTTTCCTGGTTTAACTTCTTTTTCTTCTTGTAAATCCTAGTGCAAGGTGAGGACACCCGTTTACACTTTGTAAAGAGTGTTGGGCAGGTTTAGATGTGCTAAGCTGGGAGCATACCCGAGCCGCAGGGCTCCAATCTGCTTACAGTATGCCTGACACACCCACCCATGATGTCACCTACCTCCTAGTCTTGCACTCAGCTATTCATATTTTTACACTGTTGGGACCTGCCTCACATGCTGGGGAAAACCGGGATTCACTATCCTTCCCCTCATTTGCATTGGATTGCCTGCTAATGCATAGTTACATGTGTTACACTGTGCCTCCCCCTTAGCAACCACTATTCACTGGCCAGGTTGTCTTTTGCCTGCCACTGACTTGCATGTGGAATACTGATTTAAGTTAGACTGCTTTTTTTAGGTTTATTTTCTTATTTTCCCACTGATCCCGTTTGCACGCCACTGCCCTATGTTTCAACAGCCTTGATCGGTGGACATATAATAAAACTAGTATTTTGTATGTTTTGCATTGTTTGCAATACCAATGGCCTTATACTTGGCCATTGGCATGCTTTCTCAATGATATGAAGCCTTTATTTGGAGCTGTGATGTCCCCATTTTGGATTTTGCAGTACCGTACTTGGTTACTAAACAAGTACATTTCTGCATATTACGCTAGTCCTGCATGCCCTGATTCCTGCTTCCTGGATAGCAGATTTACCTCATTTGCATGGTTTTCACCTGCAAATGGGGTAATTTGCATATGGGGCTGGGAACGTTCAGTACTAGTGCTAGAGTGCTCGTGCACATCAAACGAACACATACGTGGATTGCTCGGCTGCCATATTGCCAGCATTACCCCTTACAATGATCTTGCACGCCATGCAATCTTTTGAGAATCCAGAGTATTGTTATTCCATACTCAAGTTTGGGTCTAATGTAACTAACAAACAATGACTTCATCATTTTTGATTACCTAGACTTTATAAATCTTTTTATAAAACCTATAGTTCTATAACTATCATTAGCCAATTGGCTGATATGATTAGAGAAACTCATAGCTGAATATACCCATATACCCAGGTCCTTAAATGAGTCTACAGTTTCAATCACTGTGTGCTGCATTAAGTATTCACATTTCAATGTATGTCTCCCAAATATCATATGCTTAATTTTATATGTATTTATCAGTGTATTATTCTCCTATGCCCAAATGGTCAATTTAGTCAAGTTATTTTGCAGACATGCCTTGTCTGTAACACATGTGATCAGTTTACTCAACTTCAGGTCATCTACATATAGACTGTAGAGCACCTCAGATGAAAAAGTTAGGTCTCAAAGATACAATCTAAATAAGTAAGGGCCTAGGACAGAGCCCTGTGGGATACCCTGACTGTAACTAAGGATTTTACCTTTCCAGTTGGTGTATGATACTTGCCATGTCCTATTTCTAAGACATGTAGCTGTCCATCTTATCAACAGTACATCAATACCTAGTTGTACTAATTTATTGATCGGTGTTTTGTGTATGACCCTGTCAAATGCTGAAGTTAAATCTATATAAATTATGTCATAGCACAATTTTTCATTCATAGTTATTTTTATATTGTTAGGGGATATCATGTTACAGGTGGTAATATATCTGTTTTCAACATATGCATCTGATATATGGTTTCAAGTCCCAACCTATCCACTTCTGACAATAACATATCTAATATTACCTTCTCCATTATTTTTCCACAACATGAAAGTAGACTTAAAGGTCTATATGACTCTGGGTTGGTCCTACTCCTCATTTCCTTGAAGACTGGTTTAATAAGCACATGTGTCCAGTCTTGAGGAATCTCCCCATATTAATATGACCTAGTGAAAAATAGATATAATGGTACCATGAGTTCTTGCTGAAGTTTTCTCAGGTCATTGTTACTAATTCCATGTCCTCCATGTGCTTTGTTTCTATCCAGTTTGTGCAGTTCTTTTCCAATACAATGTAATTTGATTCCAGTATCTTGTGTTACCCCAACGTGACTAGGACAACTAATCACCCCTTTTGTGGAGCCAAACTATTTTGCATAAGATTTTGTAAATATATCTATAATCTGTTGTGGCTGAGAATAAATTATAGAATCAGCTCACAGTTTATCAATTTGTGTGATCTACACCTTCCACATCTTTTGTATCTATAAAAAGCCTCATATGAGAATAATTATTACAGTGCCTGATCTTCATGGACTTTCCACTGAAGTATTTGATCCTCATAGATCAAATATATTGGACATGATCATAACAAACATAGCACCATTATGTTCTGCACCTTTAATTGTACCATCTCTATTTATGTCAGACCACCAAGCAGTGATTATCACTATCAGAGCCCAGCACAAAGCAGTTAAAAAAATACTTCTGAAAATTCTCCAAAACAAATTTATTTTTATGATGATGTGATGAGCGTCAAGTGTTCAGCTCCCATTGAAGAACCTTCAGCCAACTCAGCTGCATGCATTGAGGGATTCTACTCTCACCTCAAAACCTACATTGATACAGTAGTCATGGCAAAAACAAATGTAACACTTTAGGAATAATGTCTTGTTAGAACATTAGCATTAGTAAGCTCTATAACAGAAGAAAAACTACCCTCTCTTAATAGCAATCTAAAAATCCCAAATATTAAAATAAAGTTCAATAGGTTAAAGAGCTTAGAAACCAAATCATATATTCCCATACAAACATTGTATTCAAACATGCCTCCTCTCACAAAGATGATAAAAAGTCATTTGTCAACTAGAAAAAAGAACCTTTGAAACAACACCCAGTACTTCACTGTGTTGAGACATAATGATTCTAACCAGAAGAAAACATGCCCAGAAGGATCATTGCTCACCACCACTGGAAAACATATCCATTACCATGTTCCACATGAAAACAGAAACTTTAATGAACAGCCAGAATAAAAAACACATACATTGAGCACAATAAATTTACAAATTCATGTGTTTTTGTCCCCACTTGTATACAGGGCTTTACCAAAACATAAAATTAATTAATATCCTGAGAGATTTATATAATTAGAAAACACCACATGGCAAAATACACAAATCAAGTAATGCTTAAACAGACAATGTAAACTTGATTGAAGCAATAAAACTTAAAAGAAACACAGTGGTGTGTTGTGGATGAAGCTTAAAAATTAATCCAAAAATAAACTAAAAAACATACAGAATACAATGTAGTATAAACACCTATAAAGGATGCAGTAAAATATAAGAATATATGAATAAACCAATCAAGGGTTATTGATGGACTATTGTTATGACTTCACAGTAAACACGGTATTGATCAAACAAATATATAAATAAATTAATAGTATAGTATGTACGGAACTCATGCACCTTATATTATATAACATTAAAAAAACAGTAAAAAAACTTAAAATTTGGCAATAATCTACCAAAAATGAATAATAATAAAATAGAACACTACACAGAAATAAACTGTGTTTGATATTCATGTATAACATATAATCTCAATGTAAATTGATGAAAAATTAAAAAATATATATGATAAGAGGGTAAAAATAATGTAACTGGATTGAATAAAAGGAGTTGTGTTGGCAACTCAGATTAAATGCCTCTACCCCTCCCCACAGCATTAATGATATGACATCTGTTATTTCCACATTAAAATTAAGGGTCACTAAATTATGATTAATACTCATAATACCATTACTTCACAAGGAAGAAGTATTAAACATGTTTGATGATGCTTTAATTGATGTCAACTTTTTGAATAGTTATGAGATAACTGTCATAGTTAATTTAATAGATCTAGTACTGTCAAACAATTTTATTTATTTTGAAGGTGACACTTTTAAATAGGTTCCTGGGGTAGTAATGGGAGTATTATGTGCCCAATGTTATACTAACCTTGTCATATGATCTTGGGAATTGAAAAGTCTTTTTTTCCTCCAGACTGCAATCTTATTGTAAACTATGTCTGAGGTTTTTGGATGACATTTTCATCTTTTGAAATGGTCCTGTTAAGGAAAATTACAGCTTTACTGATTACATTAACAACTCTACTTGTTTTTTATTAAATTTACTTACTCTTACCATCCTGAACAAATCAATTATTTAGATACAACTATTTTTAAGACCAGGGGCGTGGGTTGAATGTGTCATCTACAGGAAACCAACTTTTTCTAATATGTATTTGCATTTAAGTGTTTCCACCCTTCCATTACAAGAAAAATGTGGTAAAGGGTCAATTTGTCAGGATTGCCAGGATGACTTCCAATAAAATCAGATTTGTTGAGGAAGCTACTATCCTAGAGCAGATGTTTATGGAGAGGAACTATCCCCAAACACTGTTGAACAAGATTAAAAATGAGGCTCTTGAGGGATGGGGAGTGAAATATAAACCCCTATTAAGGCAAGGACCAATTCATAATTTAACAAATATTGGTGGTGACAACAAAAGCACTTTAGACCGCCATGTATTTGAGAAAGCTTTCATTATACCTTCCAGTTCTGGTAAGAAAAAGGTCCAAGATGTGGTTACCAATAATTGGACCATCTTTAGGGCCAATGATTATCTTCACAACTTATTAGTTGATTCACCACAGTTTGTGTATGAAAGAATAGGTAATTTGAAGGAGATTTTGAAGAGATCAGGTAAACATGGGGGGTTTGCAAAATAATCTACAATTAAGGTAGGTACTAAGAAGTATGGCATGTGCTATGAATGTAAATAAATAATTGAAGACCAAGATATTCTGTTAGAAACTACTAATAAATTGGAATTAAGCCTTAGGTATGGGAATTGCAATAGTAATGGGTTGATTTATGAAGTTGAAATAAAAAACACCATAGCAGGCTCCAAACCTTTTTGATGGTCCAGAGTATATGAAATGACTGTTGAAATACCACAGCACAAACAATTCCACAAGAAGTTCAGGCTCCAAACCAAATGAGCTTGAACTTCTTGTGGAATTGTTTGTGCTGTGGTATTTCAACAGTCATTTCATATACCCTGGACTATCACACTTTAATTGTAAACGCTTTCATTGAAGCAAATGCCCCAACTTCTTCAGACAACTCAACACAACACAATACATTTAATATATATTACAATCAATTAATTAAGACCAATTAGTTAATAAAGACCAATTAAAACAGTATGAATTTAAAGGTACATGACCTAAAAAATAACTACATAAAAACTGACCAACTTTAAAATGTTACATGTAAAAAATTTTCACTTGTCACTGAAGGTTGTGTGTTAGGGCTGGCAATTCAGCATGTAAAAATCAACTGCCAATCATTAGCGGACCGGAGTTCCGCTGTGGCGACCCATAACTGGGAAAAGCCGAAAGACCCAACAACTGTTGTTTGTCATAACACATACATTTCACTTGATCTTTATAAAACCACCAGACACTAAAGATTAATATGTGCTCATAGTGAATGCTAAATAGATATGTACTCATAATAAATACTAAACTGATCAATAAATAAATAAATAAACTACATGAAATGTAATGCAAGTGGACACATCCTAAAAGGTTAAATTTATGAAAGAGATGTAAAAAACTAAGAAATATTACAAGTTATTTAAATTCCACAATATAACTAAATTTATATAAAAAACAGCCTCAAGTTGTAATTGTATAAAATATCCATGTAATCAAACATCAATCACTATTGTCCCCTTTTTACCCAGAAAGTGCCTTAAGCTTTAAAATGCATTTAACTGAGGCATATTCATTTAAACCTGTTGGTATGTGGGCTAAAGTACGAATTTGTCACATAAGCTCACATTCTTCTAGTTTGCGTTCCCATGGACCCTCTCTACTACTAAATTCAACCTGTTGTATGACAGCAAAAAGAAACCTATGTGTGAGATTATCTAAAATGTGTTTAGCTAAAGCGTTTGTGGTTATTTTCCTATGTATACTATATTGGTGTATGTATATACTCTGTTTGAGTTTCCTTTCTGTTTTTCCAATATAATATGATGAACATTGTTTGCATAATGCCACATAGACTACTCCTTTAGAATCACTGTTAAATTTCCCTTTCACTACATAGGTTCTATCTCTAATGGTATACTTATTACTTGTTTTGATATATTTACACTGCTGACAACATCCACAATTTCTCATACCATTAATACCTTTTTCATCCCCTTGTCTCTCTAATAGACTTTTCAAATTAGGCCCTCTTCTATATGTAAACCATGGGCCTACCTCTAATATTTTGTTTAGATTATTGTCCAACAAAATAATGGCCCAATTCTTGACTAAAATGTCTTTTATATTCCTAGCATCTATAGAATAGGTAATCAGAAAACTGTTACCTATATTGTTATTCGTATAGGCATTCCCCTGACTAGTTTCGACAATAGACTGCTCATGAATTTCCTCGTATACTTCCCCATATCCTTTTTGTACTATGGGTTTAAAATGACCAGAGATCCTTTTAGCATTGACCTCTTGAAAAATATGGACAAGAAAGGATTCTGGATAGTCCCTCCTTAAAATCATGTTCTTCAATAATTCACATTCTAATCAATAGCTGCTATCAGCAGAGATCATTCTAGCTGCCCTTATGACTTGTCCCTTCACAACAGCTTTTTTCTGGTGGTAAGGGTGGCTACTTGTAAAATGTAAAAATGCTTTGAATAAGTAGGTTTCCAGTATATAATGGTCCTATACCTACTACTGAATCTTTTATCAGCTGTATATCCAAAAGGTTGATAGAATCTGTTCCTATTTGGAAGGTAAATTCTAGAAAAATCAGTCAATTCTGTAATAGTTCTAACAAAAGGTTCAACAGTTATGGTCTCTCCCTTCCAAATGAAGAACATGTCATCCTGATATCTCGTATACCATATAACATTGTCCCGGAACATTCTATTTTTAAATAATAATGCCCTTTCCCAGTAGGCCATTACACAATTTGCAAAACTGCCCCCACAGGGTGGCCCCATCGCCACTCCTGTTTTTTGCAAATAAAATTCTCCATTGAAATACTTAAAATTGTTAGACAACACAAGCTCAAGGAGGGTCTCAGCAACATAGATGTCACTGTTATCCACACCTTTCATGTTCAAAAACTCTCTGACCCACTGTATACCTAACTCTTGTGGTATTACTATATATAAATCCTTTATATCTACTGTAAGAAAGGTGTAGCTATCATTGTACTCTAGGCTGTTGATTCCCTCCAAAAAACTCCATGAATCATGGCAAATCTGTGGTTCAGTTTTAATAAAGGGCTTGAGCTTGTTGTCAATAAATTTTGCGCATGAATATGTGATTGATCCCCACCCATCTACAATAGGTCTAAAAGGCAGGTTATGAAGATTCTTGTGTATTTTTGGAGAACCAAAAAGGTGGGTATTATAGGGGCTAGCATAGTCAAATCCTACAAGATATCTATTCTAATGCTGCCCTCTAGAAACAAATCATTAAGGGTGCTGTTGATTTTCTTATAAGCACCATTGACCTCATTCAGGCTAGCATGTTCATAAGTGTCACTTTCAAGATATTCACACATTTTATTAACTTATTTGGTTTGATCCATAAACTCCAAACCCCCTCCCTTATCAGGTTTCATGACCCTGATATGACATATTTTCACCAGTCGTAAAAAGTCAAGCTCTTCAGAAGTTATGTTTTTTATGATAATTCCCTTTGTTGTGTTTATTACATAACATGGCTCTCAAATCCATTTCACATATCCTCTCAAAAATAGCAAGGGGCTCATGAAGGGGAGGGTTGAACAAACTAGAAACTTTAAGACTATTAGTAAGAGAAGAATCACAACCCATTAAATATGTTAGGTTTAGCTTTAGAACAAATAATTTGAGGTCTATGATAGTTCTAGCTAGGTCAACTTTCTTGTCCAGTACAAATGAAAGTCCCTTAGTGAACACATAGACTCTCTTTGCATCAGTGTCTATTGTAGTAATGTTAAAGATTTTAAAATCCTTTTCAGAACTTACATGAATTCGTAGTTTATTTTGTGCACCTTGGATTATTTTCTCCGCAAGTTCTGACGTCTCTGTTGTTGTCCCTGGTTCCTGTTGTTGCACCATTGATTGCGATGGCTCTCCTGGCGCTCCTGAAAACCCTGGTTATTATTCATTGTATTTGAATTTTTATTTTGCTCTGCTCATTGTTGGGGGCCATTGACTTGTTGCTGATTATGTTTAATCCTTTCACTATGTCGCAAAACTGTTATTTGCAGCTGTGTGCTCACATCTCTCAAGGCATTATCTGCATCCTCGTTGTCATCAGATGGACATTGATTAACCTCATTCTGCTAGCCGCTCATAGGGTTACCCACTTCTGGAGGTGGAGGATATGCAATCCCTTTGAATATTCATTAATGTCCCTTGAGATTTTTTTTCTTTTTAGTTTCAATGGCTTTACTTATAGCAGAGTCTATGCTTGTGAAGATATGTCCATAATCATATTTGCATCTTGGGAAGTCAGGATTAGTAGTAATACTATGTTCTAAAATTTCGAGGTCAGCTCTCAGTCCATCAATTTGTACCTCATATTGTTTAATTACATTTTCTAAAAATTCTGCTCCCTGGTGGTCAAACAACTGGATTAGTTAATGGTAAAAGGGAGTCTTATAAACTAATCTGACAGTGTAACACCATTGGCGCAGCCCTATTGGAATAATTCCTTTTGAAATACACTCACAGAAGTATGAAACTTCCAATTGTAACTTCCGGCACTTAAATAGCTTTGTGTCAAATTCATTTAAGTGTGCGATAACAGGTGCAATAGGATTCCCATTTCCAATGTTCGTATTGTAATCTTTATTAGATGAAAAAAACAGAGGCTCTCAAATATTCCAACATTGAGGGAATAGAGCCGAGTGTTTGCATGCTACTATGCTCTTCGCTCAATGCAGGCATTTGCAAATTATGTAAATTACCATGCCCTTCAGTTGATGCTTGTTTCCTACTCACAGTTTGAGGATTGTCCTCTAGTGAACTGCGTGAACTTGCATTCAAAATTCTGCTTGAAACTTCAGCATAAGAAAAAGTATGCCCACTCATATCCAGGGTACCAGTTGTTAACCTAGATACAGTATGAGTTTCTGTAACGTTCCTTTTGTCCATCCTTTTAGATAGCGTGTTCACACGATCGAGAAGCTGCTGCTCCAGAGCAGTTAGATTCCACACGGCATTCACCTCAGAGGTTGAATTAGATGAGTTCAAGTCTTGTTGAGAAAACATAGATTGTGAAGGACTACTAGCCCTGCTAGCCATGAAGACAAACGACTTAAAACTATACACTTCAACAAACTGGTAAAATAACAAAAAGGCAAGTTGGCTGTTGACACTTCACATTTTAATTGTAAGCGCTTTCGTTGAAGCAAATGCCCTAACTTCTTCAGACAACTCAACACAACACAATACATTTAATATATATATTAAAATCAATTAAATAAGACCAATTAAAACAGTATGAATTTAACGGAACATGACCTAAAAAATAACTACATAAAAACTGACCAACTTTGAAATTTTACATGTAAAAACATTTTCACTTGTCACTGTGGCTTGTCATAACACATAATATGCCATTTCACTACATCTTTATAAAACCACCAGACACAAAAGATTAATATGTGCTCATAGTGGATACTAAATAGATATATACTCATAATAAATACTAAACTGATACATAAATAAATAAATAAATAAATAAATAAATAAATAAATAAATGAATAAGTAAACTACATGAAATGTAATGCAAGTGGACACATTGGATTGAATATAGGGAGTTGTATTGGCAGCTCAGATTAAATGGTATGACATTTATTATTCCCATTTTAAAATTAAGGTCCACTAAATTATGGTTATTACTCATGCTGCCATTACTTCATTCACATTATTTTTACCCACTTTTCATTTGTTTTTTTTTTTTAATTCTTTTAATAAATTTACATTTAGATTATATATTATACATAGAAAATGAAAAACAATTCCAACGGTGACCAGGTACCTCAGTAACAATCTCAGTTCAAATTCCAGGAAGAAAACTATACCAAGGTAAGGCTCCAGGCTCTCAAAGTAAATTTATTGTAAAAACACAAGTGCTTTCACCATCAATGCTTCTTCAGGTGTATGAAACAAGATATAAACACACCTATCTTTATACTAATAATCATTAAATCACATGTTCTAATGGTAATCATCTTAAAGATAAAGTGGCAAGGGCCATAGCATGAAAACAAACTATATAAGAAACAATGTAAAAAAACGAATACTATATAAAAATGTGTAAAAATATGTAAGAGAATATATATATATCTATATATCTATCTATATATATATATATATATATATATATATATATATATATATATATACACATATGTAACTGTCTAAAAAATTCTACACAACTAAGAAATACATAAATAAATAATTAAATATACCATAATAGAAACACACAATATTAACTTTGAAGTGGTCTATTCTTTAAAACAGGTTTCAATGGTATACAGTCATTTAAACCATGACCAATATTTGCTCTTAATTTCAGAATCCATTTGGTTTCTAAATTCTCAGTACGGATTCTGATATCGCCTCCCCTTGAAAACTCATTGCATTTACCTAGTACTCTAAATAAAAAAGTTTGTTGTACATTAGTCTCTTTGATATGCTTTGCTAGAGCATAGAACATACTGCCTTTTTATATGGTAAATGTGTTCCCTGATCCTGTCTCTTAGATATCTATCAGTTTTGCCAACATAAAATTTGTGGCAAATCTGGCAGGTTGCCAGGTAAACCACATGAGATGAATTGCAGTTGGCACTAGTTTTTAAAGTGTAAACCTCTCCAGTATTTGGATGTTGAAAGACTATCTTTGGATCAATAAACCTGTAGAGCTGACATTTGGCGCAAGGTACAGTTCCACTATTATCTCCAGTTACTGTCATAATTTGATCTCTGGGGTAGCAGAGTTGCCTCCTTAATGATTTCTTATTTTTAAACGTAAAGTGTGGACGCCTTTCAATCAAACTACAAATATTTTCATCTGAAGTTAGAATGTTCCAATGACTATTTATGATGTTAGTATATTGTCTTATATTTCTTGAATA
Organism: Protopterus annectens; assembly: GCF_019279795.1. Lineage (NCBI taxonomy): Eukaryota > Metazoa > Chordata > Ceratodontiformes > Protopteridae > Protopterus > Protopterus annectens. The sequence goes on along the minus strand of NC_056728.1, from coordinate 366,304,888 downwards.
ACTAAAGCACATCTTTAATTCTGGTGTGATCTTCGTATTCAGTGTATCATCCACAATTTGTTCAGAAAAATAAGGTTTAGCTCTACTCTGTCTAAATTTCCTAACTGTGCTACTACTCTGGTCCACAAGCTTCTGGTCATAACCTCTTTCTGTCAATTCCCTGGATGTTCTATCCAGTTGTGCCACAAAATCTATTTCTCTGGCATTCAATCTAGATGCTCTATATGCTTGATTTTGTGCTACATTCCTAAAAACATATTGAGGGTGCATACTGTATCTACTTAATAAGCTGCTAACATGGCATTCTTTTCTATACATTTGGGTGTTTAACTTGCCATCCAGTTCTTGTAAAATCGAAACATCCAAGAAACTGACTTTGCTGTAGGGCCATTCCATAGTAAATTTAAGAAATTGTGTTGAGTTATTAATATGTTTAAAAAATAACTCAAGTTGAACTATTGTTCCCCCCATAACAGAAAGAGGTCATCCACAAATCTGCGGAAGAACAGAACCTGATCTTTAAACTTGCTTTTAACTATATTTTCCTGTTCCCATTTTAACATTACTGCATTAGCATAACTGTTAGCACATGATGTTCCCATGGCTACCCCATTACATTGTAAGTATACCTTGTCCCTAAACATAAATATATTGTTTTCTAAAACTAAATTCAAAAGAATTTGAATCAAATTCGCTGTGTTACTATCATATTTTTGTGTATCAGATATTAATTTGACAATACTCTGAATCTCATATTCATTTGGAATAACAGTGAAACGTGACACAACATATAGAGTAACCAATAATGTCCTTTTTAACCCATCCTGTTGTTCTCTTTCACAAGTAAATCTGTACAAATCCCTGACAAACTGTTCAGTATCCTTGAGAATATGGTTAGAGTTTTCCAAGAGTTTCCTCAAAAATGTTTCAACAAAAATGGAAATAGATTCTGTGCACCAATTTCTGCCTGCAACAATGGGTCTCATAGGGGGATTCTCCTTGTTCTTGTGTATTTTTGGTAGACCCTGGATTATAGGGATTGTAGGTTTAAATATAAGAAAATAATTAAGCAAACCTTCATCAATAAGGTCCATGCTGGCCATTTCCCTTATTCTATTATGTACTGTAGTAACCATCTTGTTCACTTGTGTCAAATTAATAACCTTATAAAAAGTACTGTCATTTAATAACAAAAACATTCTTTTATCATAATCTATTCTATATAAAATTACAATTTGCCCTTCCTTATCTGCAAGTTGTATCATAATAGATGTATTAGTCTGTAAACCTTTTAATGCTACACTTTCATCTTTGGATAAGTTATACCACTTCTTATAATATTTATTTTTCTGTTCATGAAAAACATTGTATGCATCATCTATGCAAACTTGCTCAAATGCAGAAATTAAAGGGCTCAATTTAGGCATAAAAGAGCTAGTTTTTTTTTAAATTACAATCATTATCAGAAGTGTTATTAGCATATAAAACCTTTAACATCAAGTTTCTAGAGAATAGCTTAATATCAATGACAATTTCTGTGATATCAGAGTCTAAGGCTGGAATAAATGAAAGTCCTTTAAGTAGCACACCACCTTCATGTGGTTTACCTGGCATCTTGCCAGATTTGCCACAAATTTTATGTTGGCAAAACTGATAGATATCTAAGAGACAGGATCAGGGAACACATTTACCATATAAAAAGGGCAGTATGTTCAATGCTCTAGCAAAGCATATCAAAGAGACTAATGTACAACCTACTTTTTTATTTAGAGTACTAGGTAAATGCAATGAGTTTTCAAGGGGAGGGGATATCAGAATCCGTACTGAGAATTTAGAAACCAAATGGATTCTGAAATTAAGAGCAAATATTGGTCATGGTTTAAATGACTGTATACCACTGAAACCTGTTTTACAGAATAGACCACTTTGAAGGTAATATTGTGTGTTTCTATTATGGTATATTTAGTTATTTATGTATTTCTTAGTTGTGTAGAATTTTTTAGACAGTTACATATGTGTGTATATATATATATATATATTCTCTTACATATTTTACACATTTTTATATAGTATTAGTTTTTTACATTGTTTCTTATATAGTTTGTGTTCATGCTATGGCCCTTGCCACTGTCTCTTTAAGATGATTAGAACATGTGATTTAATGATTATTAGTATAAAGATAGGTGTGTTTGTATCTTGTTTCATACACCTGAAGAAGCCTTGATGGTGAAAGCGCTTGTGTTTTTACAATAAAGTTACTTCGAGAGCCTGGAGCCTTACCTTAGTATTGTTTACTTGCTGGAATTTGAACTGAGGTTGATACTGAGGTACCTGGTCACCGTTGGAATTGTTTTTCATTTTCTCTGCTGGTTTTACTATTTTTTCTACGGACCCAGGGAAATGGCTACAGGCATGCAGGCTGAGATAGAGAATACTGAGCTGGAATATAATCCTGTACCTGATACAAAATGGACTGACTGTAATGTTAATCAGTTCCTCTCTAAGGTGAGCGAGAAAACCAATCCCTTATTGAATAATGAAACTGTGCTTGAAGGAGATGATGTAGAGAATATAGACTATGTGGCACTGAAGAGTGAACTATTTTCTTTGGAAAAAGACTTGCTCAAATTAAAGAGAGTACAATTTGAGAAATACCACCTACAAACTTGTATCACTGAGAACATTGTACCTAGTGGGCTGAGGATCCTTAAGATGCCTGCCCAAACAAACTGTAACTCTACTTTGCTGTGTGAATGGCAAAAACTGAATTTACAAACTAGTATTGGCTACTTGAAATTATTATCAATGGCTGCTGAAAAAGAAGAAATGAAACTTTTGCCTCAAATCAAGAATAAATATCTTGATTTATGCAGAAAATATGACCCTGATTTGACTGTGAAATACATCAATGACATGCAAGAGAATGTCCTTGTGTATAGTCGTAAATTGACACAAAATAAACTCAAAAAATTACAAAGGGACAGACTAGATTATTCGCAGGGCCATGTATTTATGTGGCTGAGATACACAGATAACAACAATAGTAGTAACATCAAGGGTTTGGCAGCAGCTGCTACTATTTCTTCTTCTAATAATATTGATTCTAAGGATACAACCAATGAGGGGAATGTGTCTGTTCCAACGACCAACCAGAATTGTGATATGATACAGGAAGCAACGGAAGGCCGGAACCTAACAGCAGTCGAGTTAGGTTGCAACACACTAGCCATTCAGATGCCAAACACTGGGACAACAGCTTTTAAGAAGAAAACTATTACTACTGAAGCTCAAGTACATCGAGCAGCGAATTGCTGCATTTCTGATGGCTGCAACATTGAAGATGTTCAACATCACATCACCAATTCTTTTTTAGGACATTCGAGCACCTTTGCCTTAAACTTTCCTCTCCCCATGAGAGTGAGATCTACAAGCCGAGGCAGGGGCGGATTGAATTCAACTCAATCGAGAAACAAACGGAAATATACAGATGGAACAGTAAGTCCGTTTACCATCAAGAAAGCTTTTCTGTAAAACAAGAACTGATTGTTAATTTATCACCTTATGTGCTATCTGAACATGAAAGCGGTGTGCTACGTAAAGGACTTTTCGTTTATTCCAGCTTTAGACTCTGATATCACAGACATTGTCATTGATATTAAGCGATTCTCTAGAAACTTGATGTTAAAGGTTTTATATGCTAATAACGCTTCTGATAATGATTGTATTTTTAAAAAACATAGCTCTTTTATGCCTAAATTGAGCCCTTTAATTTCTGCATTTGAGCAAGTCTGTATAGATGATGCATACAAGGTTTTTCATGAACAGAAAAATAAATATTATAAGAAGTGGTATAACTTATCCAAAGATGAAAGTGTAGCATTAAAAGGTTTACAGACTAATACATCTATTATGATATGACCTGCAGATAAGGGAGGGCAAATTGTAATTTTATATAGAATAGATTATGATAAAAGAATGTTTTTGTTATTAAATGACAGTACTTTTTATAAGGTTATTAATTTGACACAAGTGAACAAGATGGTTACTACAGTACATAATAGAATAAGGGAAATGGCCAGCATGGACCTTATTGATGAAGGTCTGCTTAATTATTTTCTTATATTTAAACCTACAATCCCTATAATCCAGGGTCTACCAAAAATACACAAGGACAAGGAGAATCCCCCTATGAGACTCATTGTTGCAGGCAGAAATTGGTGCACAGAATCTATTTCCATTTTTGTTGAAACATTTTTGAGGAAACTCTTGGAAAACTCTAACCATATTTTCAAGGATACTGAACACTTTGTCAGGGATTTGTACAGATTTACCTGTGAAAGAGAACAACAGGATGGGTTGAAAAGGACATTATTGGTTACTCTAGATGTTGTGTCACTTTTCACTGTTATTCCGAATAAATATGGGATCCAGAGTATTGTCAAATTAATGTCTGATACACAAAAATATGATAGTAACACAGAGAATTTTATTCAAATACTTTTGACTTTAGTTTTAGAAAACAATATATTTATGTTTAGGGACAAGGTATACTTACAATGTAATGGGGTAGCCATGGGAACATCATGTGCTAGCAGTTATGCTAATGCAGTAATGTTAAAATGGGAACAGGAAAATATAGTTAAAAGCAAGTTTAAAGATCAGGTTCTGTTCTTCCGCAGATTTGTGGATGACCTCTTTCTGTTATTTGGCGGGGGGATCAATAGGTCAACTTGAGTTATTTTTTAAACATATTAATAACTCAACACAAATTCTTAAATTTACTATGGATTGGTCCTACAGCAAGGTCAATTTCTTGGATGTTTTCATTCTACAAGAACTGGATGGCAAGTTAAACACCCAAATGTATAGAAAAAATGCCATGTTAACAGCTTATTAAGTAGAGACAGTATGCACCCTCAATATGTTTTTAGGAATGTAACACAAAATCAAGCATATAGAGCATTCATATTGAATGCCAGAGAAATAGATTTTGTGGCACAAGTGGATAGAACATCCAGGGAATTGACAGAAAGAGGATATGACGAGAAGCTTGTGGACCAGAGTAGTAGCACAGTTAGGAAATTTAGACAGGGTAGAGCTAAACCTTATTTTTCTGAACAAATTGTGGATGATACACTGAATACAAAGATCACACCAGAATTAAAGATGTGTTTAGTTATTCAAGAAATATAAGACAATATACTAACATCATAAATAGTCATTGGAACATTCTAACTTCAGATGAAAACATTTGTGGTTTGATTGGAAGACGTCCACAGTTTATGTTCAAAAATAAGAAATCATTAAGGAGGCAACTCTGCTACCCCAGAGATCAAATTATGACAGTAACTGGAGATAACAGTGGAACTATACCTTGCGCCAAATGTCAGCTCTGCAGGTTAATTGATCCAAAGTTAATCTTTCAACATCCAGATACTGGAGAGGTTTACACTTTAAAAACTAGTGCCAACTGCAATTCATCTCATGTGGTTTACCTGGCAACCTGCCAGATTTGCCACAAATTTTATGTTGGCAAAACTGATAGATATCTGAGAGACAGGATCAGGGAACACATTTACCATATAAAAAGGGCAGTATGTCCAATGCTCTAGCAAAGCATATCAAAGAGACTAATGTACAACATACATTTTTATTTAGAGTACTAGGTAAATGCAATGAGTTTTCAAGGGGAGGGGATATTAGAATTTGTACTGAGAATTTAGAAACCAAATGGATTCTGAAATTAAGAGCAAATATTGGTCATGGTTTAAATGACTATACCACTGAAACCTGTTTTGAAGAATAGACCACTTTGAAGGTAATATTGTGTGTTTCTATTATGGTATATTTAGTTATTTATTTATGTATTTCTTAGTTGTGTATAATTTTTTAAACAGTTACATATGTGTATATATATATATATATATATATATATATATATATATATATATATATATATATATTCTCTTACATATTTTTACACATTTTTTATATAGTATTAGTTTTTTACATTGTTTCTTATATAGTTTGTGTTCATGCTATTGCCCTTGCCACTGTCTCTTTAAGATGATTACCATTAGAACATGTGATTTAATGATTATTAGTATAAAGATACGTGTGTTTGTATCTTGTTTCATGCACCTGAAGAAGCCTTGATGGTGAAAGCGCTTGTGTTTTTACAGTAAAGTTACTTCGAGAGCCTGGAGCCTTACCTTGGTATATAGTATACATACATTACATATATAAAACACAATTTATTTCCCTGTAGTATTTTATTTTATTATTAGTCATTTTGGTAGATTAGTGGCAGTTTTATGTTTTTTGCTTTTTTTCAATATGCTATTTAATGTAAGATGTATGGGTTCCCCTACATACTATGCTATTCATTCATTTATCTGTTTGATCAACACAGTGTTTATTGTGAAGTCATAATAATGGTCCATCAGTACCCCTTGGTTGATTTATTTACATGTTTATATATTTTACTGCATCCCTCATAGGTATTTATACTATGTTATATTCTCTATATGTGTGTTTAGTTTTTTTTTATTAATTTTTAAGCTTCATCTACAACACACCACTGTATTTCTTTTAAGTTTTATTGCATCAGTCAATTTACCTTGTCTGTTTAAGCACTAATTGATTGGTGTATTTTGTCATGTGATGTTTCCTAATTATATAAATCCCTCTTTATATTAATTATGTTTATGCTCTGATGAAGTCCTGTGTACAGAGGGGATGAACGCACATTGAATTTTAAATTGTGCTCAACATATGTGTTTTTTTTGGCTGCTCATTAAACTTTCTGTTTTTGCATGGAACATGATACTGAATTTTTTTTTCTGTGATGGTAAGCCATTGGCCTTTTGGGTATCTTTTTTGGTGGTTCTAATTTCCCTACATTCCCTTGGTCTTTTTTTTCACATAATGAATATATGCAGACCTACTAAGAGACAAATTCAGTTTGATATCTTCCTGACATCTTCACCTATAGAATACAGGCTAGAGCTTTTGTCAGCTTCTTTTCCAAACATCACTCTTTTACAAGTGCAGAAAAAATTCTTGGAAGTGAAAAAAATACTGTCTAATTTGGTCTTAACAACATGTGGAACTGCTTCTTTTTAAGTATGAAACACTGTCTTACAGATAGCCCTTTAACTAAAGACCAGTAAGCCAGACCAGCCTTATCTATAGCATAATGAAATGCATTATTATGATCTCATAAATGCAGACACGGCAGCCTAAATTTCCTTAACCAAATTAGTTTGGGTTTGTGAAGTATAGCACCTATGTGGTTAACCTAGTAGACTTCTATGAAAAAGTCATAAGACATTATACAAGGGCAAGCTGTTACACACAGCTTACCTCAATCTAGCCAAAAAGTTTAATGCAGTTTATCACTCTGGCATCATAGATAGACTTATCATACTAATAGCAAGCCCTTATATTACTTAATGAATAGCAACCATGGACTCAAGCTAGCAAAATTAGATTTGGTATACCTCCTCCTTTAAAAGGCTTGCTACTAGTGGCAACCCATGTGACTCAATATTGGTACACCTTTTGTTTGGTATTTATTTCTTTGATATTAGCACTGACATCAAAGACTTTTGGCTGACTAGGTATGCAGATAACATGTAAACTTGGAATTATCATCATCTCCTATGTGGACTCCCAAATTCTGCAAGAAGGACAAAAACACAAAGACAAATAGTGCCACAACCATGGCCTCAAATTGAATGTCAAAAAGTGTGGCATCATATCCTTTAGAAAGCAGAGCACTCCTGCTACTAATAGTTTACTGGCACCTGAATGGCACCCCTCTCTAAAATCTGACACCGTTGTTAGACACTTGGCCACTTTTGTTGACAATGAAGCCTGTCACTATGGAATCCTATTTAATCTACATGATTGCTAACATTGTTTCTTCCAGGTATAAACATGTTATCATACCTCTCTGTTCCCCCCCTACTAGAGCCATAATTGGATATAATGTTTCCTTTGACATGCATCTTTCCAAACTGAAAGTCCCCAACATTTCTTCACACAGAAAATCAAGGGTCTGAGTTCCATTACCTCTGTATAACAAAGTAAAACTTTGCCTCTTTTCTGAGTTTTGTACAGATTCCTTAGGGGTTCTCAGTCTCGTACAGACTCCTTAGAAATGAGCTCTGCCTGGCCTATAAGGCTTCAAATGACCCTATACTGACTGACCTTTTTCATATTAAAAAAAACTGGCAGCACTTTGACACTTGTACTAAAGACGTTAATCTTTACAGCAAAATAAACTGAACCTGCTGGCATTATAAATACTCAGGACTCAAAGAATTCCTCTCCTCTAGAACAGACTCTTCCTTCATAGTAATCAAACTAATTCAGTCATTCTTTTCAGTTTTAATCTGCATGAGCAGATGAGTAGCAACAAATACATCTCCAGTATCACCCCACAAACCCTGATGGAAACGGGTAGCATGGCTACCAATCTTCCAGATCAGTTGTATAGTAAAAACATGTCACCCTATGTTAAATGATAAAATTTGAGATCATCTTTCATTCATTCATTCACTCATTCCTCATTTACTTTCTGATACGCTAAAGCCTCTCAGTAAAAGCAATGGTTACTAGACTGAGATCCATTCCTGAAAAAGGCATTGGTCCATTACAAGACCACACATATATACGCACACACATGCATGCACACATACATACATACATACTCATGCAATCTCACTGTTTGAATATGTACAGGAAATTCATAGGAATCCCAATTTGCAAACTGTGTTGGAAGGTGAAAGGAAACTAAATTATCTACTGAAAACTTATACAGACAACAAGAAAAGGTGTGACATATAGAGAAAGCACCACACATGAGAATCAAACCAGAGATCCAATGATGATGACGCAGCAATATTAAATGATGTATTACATCTTATCTCATTCAGTGGAAAATGTGAAATATTAGCCGAAGTATGTTTGACTGTGTTAAACATTTAAATCACCTGCACTATTTTCTGCTACTAGCTTTATCCTATTCAGAAATAAGAAACAGCACCAGCTTATCTCAGCAGCAGCAGAAGCCTCCACCAGTATTCTGTGGGCATGGATGAGAAACTAGTATGTCATAAAACCTAATCATAACTCAAATCTCCCTTCCACCACCACCCACCCCACCCACACATACTGCAGACATACCATAAGGGTAATTTTGAGGATAATAAATTTTACTTCCATGTCACTGAGATGAGAAAGAACACAGGATTATCCAGGAAATATCCACATGGACACAGGAAGGAGACGAAAGCTCTACACAGTAGGGACATCAGCTGGCAGATGAACTGTGATAAAGAACAGATTTTATAATTTTGCCTATAGAAACTGCAGTAAAATCTTTAAGAATTGTAGAATAACTTTGCCCCTAACTATTGCTCTGGATATATATATTTTTTTTGCTATTCGGTATGCTACAAATGACATTTTAATGAGAAACTACAGTAAAGAAGGAAGTTAACTCCACATAACACAGTGCTGAAAAGCATGCCCTTTACCGCTGATGAAGTTAATGCTGTTCTTAAAAAGAACAAATAGTTCTAAACTGTTTTATGCTCCAATTTTAAGATACTGTTCTAACTCCCCTTGTCTCCTGAATTCATTAAGGCCTCTTAATTGTTTTTTTTTTTGTAAATGGTGTTATTTATTTATACCTTAGTTGTACCACTTTATTACAATGCTAAAAAAGAACTCACTTACTTGTGTTCAGTTTGCATGAAAGGAAAATAATAAACCCTACGACTGAGAAAGATTTATAAACCTGACAAATATAGTTTGGGAAATCATCATTGTTCCTAGAAAAGGAAACATCATGCACTCTATAAAACTTCACTGGCTCACACTAGGCTAGGTACACACTTGCAGGAAAACAAACTGCAAGTAATATTTCTTCATGTTTAATGCTGGCTTTACATTAATCTCTGCAGCTAGGGTAGTGTAGTAAAAAACAGGATAAGGAACTGACATGAATATAATGCTAGGCATTAAAATGCAACAGATTAACTGCTCTGTTTTATGTGTGGCAAACACTGAAAAATGGTACATATGCAAAACACTCTGTAATTTCTCAGACATAATTAAGCATTCCTTGTACAAAATGATCTCATTTTTGTTACTCTAATCCAGAACAAACACCTTCCTCAGTTTTATATGAAGTGCAGTATGTCACCTCAGAATAAGTTTATCACTGTGAATTGCACAGTATGGCTAATTTGTTGACTAGCGGGATTTATTGTGATAAAAGTCTTCTTGGTTTTATATTTTACATGGTCAATACCATTTGCTGGCTTAATGTCAGTATTACATAGTAACTGCTGACCAAGAGATGAGAGAGACTGACAATGAGTGCATGAGGGAGAAGCAAGGTGCGTGAGAGACAGAAATAAGGATCACTAACATAATGAAAGGTAATTTGAATTAAAAAATGCGAATGGAGATTAGTGGTTCACAATATCTCAGTCAACGCAAAGACTGATAATGGATACAAAGGCTTTTAAAAAGCAAGCATATCAAACCAAATATCTGGGCACTATAACACATAACTTTTTCTTCTTCCACTAGTGTTGTGGGATAATGTTCAGAAAAACAAGTTTAAAATACTGAGCATGAAAAAAAATGACACAAAAATATAAGCATTAACAAAGACATACCCAGAGATTCATTAACACCCTGTATGGCTTGAGCTAAAAAAGTCCTGCTCCAACTATGTGGTATATTGAAATTCACAGACAAATTATCTGCAATGAGGATAGACCTCATTATGAGCTAATCTGCATTTGTCTGAATTGGGTTACCTGCAATGAAGTGTAGACCATTTCTTCTCTGTGATAATTAACCTTATTGGCAACCACATAGTGGAAGTAGTGGCACTACCCTGAGTCACTATTATGTGCACAAGCACACAACGAAACAAAAATACTAATACACATCACATACCCCATGTCTGTCACTGTTGTCAGACAATCCAGGATGCTTCCTTTTCCACTGCCTGGTAACTCACAGATCCTTGCAGATCAATCATTAATACCAGACATTTCAGTTTTACACGACATCAGTAAATGCATGGTAGGGAGTGTGCTTATGAGGTTAGGTGGTATGTTTGTCCTGTCTCTCTCTTTAGTTTGTGGCAATGTGTTGCAGTCATTGCAGATTGGTGAGATCCTCAGTATGTTTAAAACCAACACCTTGCTGCACTAAAAAATAATGCACTTGTAGATAGAGTACATGGTTTCATTTTATTTCAATTTTAAGCAGTATATAGTGTCTAGTGGTCCCTGCAAGTTTTATTTAATGTGCTTTTACTATATTTCATAGTGACTATCCCAGGTGTCTATATTTCCCATCAACCCCTGATCCATGTACTTTTTAAGTGCTGCTACTATACAAGTCCTAAGAAGTAATCCCTGGTCTCTAGTGGTCATTCCATCTCTGATCCTCATACTGGTTTAAATGCCATCATGGCACAAGTCCTGTAAAATAATCCCTGGTGACTAGTGGTTCCACATCCCCACAGTACAGCTATTCCTTGGGACTAGTAGTCCCCCTCCCCACAATACAGCTATTCCTTGTGACTAGTGGTCCCCCTCCCCACAGTACAGCTATTCGTTTGACTAGTGGTCCCCATGCCCACAGTACAGCTATTCCTCATGGCTAGTGGTCCCAGATCCTCATGGTACAGCTATTCCTTGCCACTACTGGTCTCACATCCCCACAGTACACTATTCTTTGTGACTAGTGGTTCCATATCCTCATAATACAGCTATTCCTTGTGGCTAGTGGTCCCCATCCCCACAGTACAGCTATTCCTTGTGACTAGTGTTCCCACATCCCCACAGTACAGCTATTTCATGTGATTTGTGGTCTACCCATTCCCATAGTATGGTTATCCTGGGGGTAATGATTGCCCTCATCCCCACAGTACATTTATCCTTGATGGCTAGTGAAGTTTATATCTGAAAGTAACCTTTATGAATTCTCCACAAAGTGTAAAATCTATAAACTTGATGAATGATATTAGAAAAATGTACTTCACAAACCATATCTCTCAACCTCTTAGTACAAGAAATTTGAGCAAAACCTAAAATAATGGTGGGACAAATACTGAAAAATTGAGGCATATTTTAAATATTGCTCTTAAAAACTTAGAAAGTTGCTAGAAGAACAAAATTTATGTTAGCATGCATTTTCTGAAAGTCATGAGGCCTGAAACTTAAATGTACACTATTATTTAGTAACTTCATTCCTCTGTGATTTTCCAGAAAAACACGAATTTTATGTGGAATAAAATCTGGCCATACTGCAAAAGTCTGGACAGTTGAGAGATATGTCACAAAGTCATTTATTTTTGATTCTGAAAAGGTATCTGTAACATGTGAGTTGTTTTACTTATTATTGAAGACACTGGTATTTTGGTCATGCAGTCTTTTTTGTTTCCATGGGTAAATCAAGCTGAATATAGGTACACTGCTCAAACTATAGGTACACCATGTGAAGGGGTAAATCAAGCCTGAAAACTGGGTATGTACCTCCAAAATAGGCACAATTAAGAGGCATGGTTTACAAGTACATGCTTCTATTAAAGCAAGTATAACCCCTAAGAAGTATAGCTGTAAAACAAAATAAAAAAATCAACCACTTGCATCTGCTAAAGCAGCATTCTTACATTCTTCAATCTTCACACAAACACGGACACACACACACACACACACACACACACACACACACACACACTACAGTGGCACATGCAAAGCAAAATAATACATACATTTTTTTTCCATAAACTCTAAAAAGTACTGACTATGTTAGGAGTATACAAATGTTGTAACACAAAATGCTGCATGCGTGCTCACTCCTGGTGACCTTAAATGACATCAACTTGTGCTAATGTAGATGGACAAGTCATGAAACATACATGTGCAGTTTATCTGTAAGATATCATTGTATAGTACAGTCTGTGAGAGAAGAAAAAACAAAGTTTCTTGATACAATGGCATTATTTTGAAAAGGTAAGAAATTTCATTTAAAAGTAATGTTACTAAATAGTAATAGTAATTAGCCTTCATCCAAGTGCTGTTAATGCAGGTTTACCCATGGATGGATTCATTTGTCACTTAACTTTATCCTCCTGATCAAATCACACCAAGCTTGAATAAATCCTGCATTATTCACCCCTGACTTGACTTATTGCTTAAATATCCTGTTCCAATTTGAGACATGTCAGCTTTTTATCTAACTATGTTTTGATCTTAAAACAGTCATACTCTGAACCTAACTCACTTAGAGTAAAATGTAAAAAAGACTGAGGCTGGAATTCAGAAAGGATTAAGGTGTCAGATAAAACTAACTACCAGAAACATCCCCCTTCTTGGAAACACTTTCTGATTCAGAGACTGCCTAATCACAGGGATTTCCCACAAATGTATGTCTCAGCATGAAGGTCAGCCCTGACAGTCATGGTAGAAGGTAATGAAGCAGTCCTGAAGAGCAGTTAATGCTAATTAGCCAAGTGGTCTCCCCACGAACAACCTGCGGCTACCAAGTACTGCTAATAAGTGATTAGAGAATTACTCAGCTGCATAAATTACCACAGTTGACAGAAAAATGTGACACTGTCATAAAATGGCAGTCACAAATTGAATTCAATGAAAAAAGTTCTAGTTTGAGTAAGCTCAGTGAAGTTTAAGAGACTTAGGGGAAGGGGAGTGTGAGTGTGTGTGTATGCTTATCTGTTATAGCATAAATGAAGTTGGATGAATGTGTGTGCTTGCGTGTGAGTGTGTGTGTGTGTGTGTGTGTGTGTGTGTGTGTGTGTGTGTGTGTGTGTGTGTGTGTGTGTGTGTGTGTGTGTGTGTGTGTGTGTGTGTGTGTGTATGTGTGCATGTGTGCGAATGTGTGTGTGTGTGTGTGTGTGTGTGTGTGTGTGTGTGTGTGTGTGTGAGTGTATGTGTCTGTTTGTGTGTGTGTGTGTGTGTATGAATAATTAAATGTGCGTGTGTGCATGATTCAATGCAGTGCAGGAGCTGCCAATGTAAACACTGCCATTGTCACAGCGTTAACAAGGTTAACTACTACAGCAACCAAGGTGCACCAATTTCAGAAAGAAACAATTCAAATAAGCAGGCACAATAAGCCTTTAACCAGAAATTCCCAGCTCTGAATCTAACCTCTCCTACCACAAGAGTGCAGACGAAAACCTTCTTAATGAAAAATAACTGGCCTGAAGCCCAAGTGCGTTAACCAGAACTAATACACTATTATGCCATCGCAGACGCAGGTTATCGAATGCATCTTTGTCAAACAATAAAGCGTGAAATGGCAAAATAGCAAAGCGGCTTTTCAGTGAATTCTTTCCCTGGGAAAAAATTTGTTTGGCTGCTTTCACTATTTTGCCTTTTCGGCACTGTAGTGCAATCTCAGAGTTGGTATATTTAAGTAGGAGGGTGTGGGGGGCACAGACTCCCAATGTCAGGGGGTGTGTGGGGTGAAGCCCTCCACATTAAGTAATGTTTTACTGTTTTTTCTTTTTTGGAACAGCGATTGTTTTCCGTTGGAAAACAATCGCTGTTCTGAAGTTTCGACGTTGTAAGCTTTTGCTTAAATGGGGTTGATTAACTGTCGTTCACTCTTCTAAATGTGCGATATGATAATATAGACCCTTAAATCAGGCTACTACCAAGCAGTAATAAATGGAGCAGAATAAATGCAATTGAGTACTTCTAAGAAGAGGCAAAAGCAAAATAAAGTGCAATTTTTTTGTTGTTAGCAAAGTGCAAGGAGAGAGGATGAAGGAGCAGAAGAAAAATTCAAGGTTAAGAACCTAAGTGGGTTGGCCTTCTCAAATGTTCTCTCTGTATTAAGTAGACTGAACACCAGACTGGGAGGGGGTGTCCCAGATCAAATTTACAGTAGGGGCGGGAAACTGCAAAGCCACCAACTATAACAACACTACAAGAATAGGTTGGGGGGAACAGTTTCAGGACAGATGAGAAACAGAAAACAATGCCAGAAAATATATAAAATAATTCAGTCAGGCAAAATTAAGACTATGCAGAACTCTGAAAGGTTAAAATGCTAAGAAATATACTTATCAATCAGCGATATATTTCCAGATTGTTTGAGAATCATACTTCAGCCAGAACACCAGTAGTTTCCAACAGTGTATCTCTTGAAACACAGTGTCAGTCTTAAAGACTGGCTCATTCCTAAGCTGCTGATAGCAGGTTTTGTACTAGATGACAACATTGCAGGTATTGTGAATGCCCTCAACCTGTAGATGATGGTCTAGGTACTATGATTTTATTATTACATTGCACTCAGGCTCATGTGCTGCTGGTTACCTCTGTGTAACATTACAGTGGGAAGCTATTGTCAATTCCTGCATGTATACAAAGTGACACAAGAGAAGGGTGTCATCTATGTGCATTTAAATACCTATGGTAGTCAAGATAACAGATTTCAAATTGGCAATAACTATCAAGTAGGAAGCTGGCAATAACATGGCATGCTGAATACTTGTATACCATAAAGGACTAATAACTGAAATATAAGCAGATTAAAGTAGAGCATCGTGGGAATAGTGATAAGTGCAATCACTTCAAAAGCAATCATATTTCTCAACAACTGTGTCTCTTTAGCTACCACATACTCTTGTATTAAAGACAGAACACAGACCAGTGCTCCAATCTCTGGGTCGTATTTTGTTAATCAGTTAAGATATCATAGTTCCTGTGGCATGGCCAAGAATGCCAAGCAGATAGCAGCTTAGAATTTTAGCTCTGCTTATTTCTCATTATCTTTTTTTTTCTGAAGAAAACTATCCAAAAATACCTTGGAAGAAACATAAATATCAGCCCTTTTGTTTTTTTCTTCAGTTTAGTCTTATCTTTTTTCTTTTTTTTCTTTTTCATAAAACAGAGAGTGAATAGGTCACATAGAAAAAAACAATCAGTAAAAACTAAATGAAAACTCCAGCCAAGAAGTTTTCAACAGGAGAGACAGACATGAATAACTCAAATAGCTCACACCAGGAAAATGCAGTAAAGAAGGAACTTCAATCCATCATCACAAACATTCAAGAACTTTCAATCAAAATAGATAAACTGGATGATAAAATTGACAAGATAAAGCAGGACAGTAGTAAGCAACTAGATCTGCTCAATTAAATCATCAAGAAACATGCTGAACAGATTTCCTCTATTGAAGAAACAGTGACTGATATTGATGGCAGAGTGTCAGTGTGGAAACCAGAATCAGTTTCTTCTTAAGCAGGTAACAAACATCTGGAGAAAGTAGAAGATTTAGAGAGTTGATCAAGGAGAAACAATTTAAGAATCTATGGGATACCAGAAAAAGAAGAAGGCAACAACATGATTCAATTCCTGAATAAATGGTTACCCACAGCACTAAATTTGCCTGAATCTCTTTCATTTGGAATTGAAAGACCTCACCAGTCTTTGTCAAAACCAGTTTCTCTTGAAAATGCATCTACCCTCAGATCTATAATAGTAACATTTATCTCAACTCAGGATAAAGACTTGGTATTAAAATCAGCTTGGTCCTTTCCTCCTGTTAAAATTAATGGCAAAAACATCCATTTTGACAACGATTACACTTATTCTGTTGTTGCCAAAAGGAAAGAATGCATCCCTTTAATAAAGTCCCTTAAAAAATATAACATTAAAGCTCAAATGCTTTTCCCAGCCATGATAAAAATATTTCTGACTGATGGTGAGAAGATTTTTGACTTCTTACAAGAAGCTGTCGACTTTATTCAGAAGAAAAACTTAATCCCCAGGATTCACGAAGCTCCATGCAAGAATAAGACTATTCTTGCATGGAGTGGTTTGTGTCCATTTAGAATAGCACTGTGCCTTACATATGCATACTATTTAATCTAAATGGACACAAACCAGGAACAAACGCAGGGGAAGTGTGTCAGCAGTGCCTGCACATGTAACATGCCCCCTTTGCTCAGAATTTTGTGACCCAGATGAAGGTCAACTTATATAATATTAGAGCTTGGCTCTAATATTGTATAGTAAATGAGTGTCCACAGACACTGAAATATAAGTAGTTAACATTTCAGTGTCCATGGACACTGAAAAAAATAAAAGACAAAACACAAACACCTAGAAGGCAGCAGCCTTCAAGTGCACGCTCCTGAATATATGCACTCTTGTCCTACATGCATTGAAGTAGTAAGGCAAAAGGAAAGCAATAAATATTCAAAAAATGCAATTTTTTTCATCAAATAAATCTGGAATTTAAGCGGCGCGCAGCTTGTTTGCTCAGCGCTCTACTATGCTTAGCCTGGCTGAAATCCTGAAAATGATAGACAACTACTGATGTGATAGACAATATCATCGAGTGGCTGTAGCATAGTGGTGCTGCTGAGATTTAGCATGTAGAGCATTCTCGGTTCAAATCCCTCTTCTGCCAATTTATTTAAAAACTTTTATGGAAATTGAATGATAGATGTCAATCATATGGCCCATGTATAGCATGGTAGGGGTGAGAATATGTAAACTATAACTGTAAAAAGGACTTTATAAATCTAATGAAATAAAAAAATAGAGTTAAACAATGCTTTGCTAGTGTAAGCATTGCTTACCTGCTTTCAGCTGTTTATACCTGGTTTGAGCATTGCTATGCAGATTTGCATAAATCTAAGCATAGTTCTGCATATTAAAATCAAGAAAAATTGCAGGAAAACTGCCCTATTTAAACTGCACAGGCAGGAATACAGCCATAACCATTTGGGATTGCTCGCAGCAGGACCAAAATGTCTGCTGTTGGTGAAGGTGTTCACTTCTAAGTGCAACGTTGGGGCATCCAGGAGTCCAGGGTCATGGTCGGGCTCCTAGTAGAAAAACATGATGGCAGGCTGCTGCAGGGTCAGTACCAGGGCTCACAGTACAAACCAGAGACCTGGGACCAACTTGCATGCAATCTCACCAGTGCCACTGGCATACCCCAGACTGGTGAGAAAGTATGTCACCACCATAATGACCTGAAGCGGAGAAGGGGTGTTCTCTTGGACCAGTGGATCCAAGAAGCCCGAGTGCAGGATGTCCCACCTGTCTGTAAATATGCAATCTTATGTGTCTCTAACTAACTATGGAAAAGGTTCAACTTGTGACTGTGCGGGTGTGATTAATGTGTCATGTCTCCCCATACAGCTGCTGTGGAGAGGTCTCAGAATGTTGAGGCTCATGCCCAGTGACTGCCTTGGTTGCATCAGCAGTACGATGAGTACAGAATACCCCCTAAAATTAGCAGTATGAAATCAAAATTATAGTAATGGTAGTACTGCCTGTATTTATAATTGTGCTGTAAAAGTCAGGAATAAATGCCTGTGTCAGGCTGCCAGCATTACAATGGAGTATTCCCAACTTCTGTGTAGTACAGATGTCAGTAGCAAACAAGGTACAATATGCTGGAGAGGAATATTAGAATATGTATGAGTGTGTCTGAGTGAACCTGCCAAAGAAAGTGCCATGTCAGGGCTACTGTAAAGCATTCCCCTGTGTAGATCATGCAGGAATAGTAATTGTGGATTTCTGAGTTGTACACAGATATGTATGTCAAAACTAATAAAGGTGATCCCAAACACTGGTGTGTGTCATCTCACTTGTACCTGAAAAATATAAAGTGTATGTCCTGCAGAATGCATTAACTGAGGTGAACTGAGTTAGCACTGCTTGTCTGCATGCTTTAAAAATGAGGTTTGGAAAAGACCATTTTGTCCTGGGACATCTTCAGTGGGGTTAGATACATGGGATAGCAGGGATTAAAAGAATAAGGGTAGGATAGGGTTAAATGTGAGGGAGGGCTGCTAGGAGGAAATGAGGTAAGAATAGGGAGGGGATTAGAGGGTTTTGTCAAATGTAATGAAAGTAGGAGTCACATTTTGGCGTGAACTTGCTAAAGCAAGTACTACATCCCTGGCGACCTTTAGGTGTTCCTATAGACCAGGTTGGCCTTGGGAGGTTTGCTTGTAGGAAGCAGGTGGTCTGTATAGAAAAATTTTTTTTTTCTCTCCCTTCCTCTGTTATATATATTCCTGGGAATAAGGGGTGGTATTGTGCTGGGGGGGAATGGCTGTCAGTTGGGGGTGGTTTGCATAGCTTCTGTTGACCTTTTAGCTAGTGCAATATGGAGTAGATGTGGTTAGTCTTTCCCCCTGGGATGTTTGCTGTGATCGAGGTCTTAGGGTTTTCCATGTTTGGTGGGTTGGTGTCCATTAGAACTGCTCATTGTTTGTTTTTCATCATTTAGCTTATAACTGCTCTTGGGTGGAAAATGGATGGCATGCCTTGGAGCTGGATGGAGACCAGTGCCTTTCTCGGGGAAGATCATAGCGAGCAGGTTTTTTTTTTTTTTTTTTTTTTTTTTAATTTTTTTTCCCCTTGCTCTGGGCTTTCAGTGCATGTGGTAATTGGGGGAGAGGACCACTTGGCTCTGTTTTCCGGGTTTGAGTGTCCCAGTTTCTGCTGCCTCTCATAATAGTGGTAGTAATGTTATTGCTTTGATGTACTTAGCTAGGTAATCTGAATCAGGGGTGATTTATGCGGGATAATACCAGCCTTTCATTTTGCATTGTACTTAATGAGCTGGTGCACCACCTATGTCAATTAGCTACAATGTGGCTTTCTTGCAGCTGTTTAAATGTTAGGCATTTGGTTTTTGTTTCCAAATAGGATGTGGGCTGGGATCATAAAAAAAAAAAAAAAAATGAAATTACAGGTTTTCCGTGGTGGATGGAAATTTCATCTTTATGTGTATGTTTGTGTGCTTGTATTGTATGCATTAACAATTATGGGGGAGGAGGTTTGGCACACTTTCTTTGGGCTGAACTTGGAGTAATTGTGTGGTTCATGGGGACTCTGCATGGTGGCTAGAAGCTGCTTCAATAGTGGTGTGCACCTTGCTTTAAAAGGAAAATGATGTAGTACAAAGGTTATATATGGTCTTAAGAGTCACAGTACAATATTTAATCACTCATCTCAGTTATAGCGTTAAGGTCTTAGCTACAGCTTGCACCTGAAATAGGAGGTTAGTGAGTGACTTGTCTGTTAGCGCAAACATTTCAGCTATTTGGGAAGTATTTACTTCAGGGTGGTGAGGAAATCAGAGGGGAACAGCTGCTTCATACAGGTGCAGTTCACCTTGATGTGTTAGTGCTCACAGTTCTCAGTAATTACAATTGTGACTGGATTGTTACAGATTAAATCTGTCAATGCTGTATTGGGGAAGCTCTTTCCTCAGCTACTGTAAAGGCGAGATTTTGCGTCATTTTCGGGTGACTGTTTCAGTCCAGAGGAAGGAGGAAGAATATGGTGGTTGCATGGTTTTTGCGGGCTTTCGTCTGAAGGCTTGCCGTTCTGGGGTGGGAGTGATATTACCCTGAGATTGAGATTGTGTGTTTACTTGGTTTCTTGAGCAGTGCAGTCATCTGCAGAAAATGTGTACAGGGAGAAATAATGTGCCTAAATAAAAAAAAAAAAAAAAAAAAAAAAAAGACTTTTTGCAGGCTCCAGCTGAGGTACTGTAATGCTCTGTGGGACCCAGGAAACACTACAACCCTTCATTTTTAGTCAGGATTTAGTCAGGTGCAGTGGAAAATGAATGATGAATGACATTATTAATTAATACTGTGTCTTTGTGTTGTAAAGAATGCTTAGTCTCCTAATCATGTGATACATTTTTCCTAAGAAATTTCTTACTTTAATGACATGAAATACCTACATTTAGACTTAATACATTGCTGTATGTATGCTATGTCATTTATATTCATCTTTCATTTTTTTTTTTGTCATATACCAACAAAAATACAGCTAAAATATTAAAAGTTATCTTTTCTGAATGCATGGCAGGTTATAATTTTCACTTGATTTAATACTGGGGATAATGTGAAATTTTACAGGGATGACAGGAATCTACCATTTATGTTATCCTGCTTCTATAACTATATGCATTATTCTAAATTCAGCTGTAGGAGAGACCTTCTCATTTCACACAAGACACAATTTTTCATTTATTTATAGGGATTACCATTTATTCTGGGAATGCCGGTTAAAGTGCTTAAATCTACAGTACTGACTTCAGTATGTCATATGATATTTTACTGGTTATGAATTTGCTGCAGTATCATCATGAAACAATGACATTTTTTTAATATATTTGAACCCCTGTCAGCTTAATACATTCACATTAAAATGCATGTTTTATAAAATGAGAGTAGAATTTTTTTTTTAATTCTAAGTTATCACATCATTGCCTAGAAAAGGGCAGCAACTGTTCTGTCCATAGTCTCAGAATACATGCTTGCTAGTGTAGCACAGTTAGCCACAGTTATGACAGCCTAGCAATGCCAGTTTTTAGCATGAACTCTCCTGTATGTACTCATTAACCTTCTGCACTCACTTCTAGCATTGTTGATCCTTGTTAGAAGTAAAATCAGCAAAATTTTAACCATCCTATGACTTTCCTACCTGGAGTTGTTAGTAAGCTGTTAGTATGTGTTACTCAATTTTCCTTCCCCCCTCTGGTGATGAATGTGCAATTCAATAAGTTTGAAAGAAAAGGGAACGGTTGCTCTGGTGGACAAGTTAATAAGCAAGCTGAGCTGCTTATATGGATGGTGGTGTAATTCAATAAATTGAAGGTGAGCGTGAACGCTGCCTCGTTAGAGCAAGGATAAAGTTAATAAGCAAGCTGAGCTGCTTATATGGATGGTGGTGCAATTCAAAAAATTGAAGGTGAGCATGAATGCTGCCTCGTTAGTGCAAGGATAAGTGAGCAAGTGGGGGAAGCTGCTTATTAATGGTGAGTGGTAGCGCTGCCCTAATGGTTATTTCATGTCTTCTTCCATGGGTATTATTATCAGCTGTGTCATGTTTTGGTTGAAATGTATAACTATTTTTTAACAATCATGTTTATGGAAGTATAATAAAGGTCATCAAATGTCATTTAGTGTTGTGTGTTTATTGAAGTGGAACAGGACAATGGGCATGTCAAATAACTGAAAAAAAGCAACAGTACATATTTCCATCAGAATGTGTTTTACTTGTTTGTCTGCCAGAATTGTCTTGTGATCACCTTTCAATTTCAACTGTATGTAGCTATGAATGTAGTGAAAAATGTATAAGTCTACAGGTGCAGACTTAAAACCTACACTTTGTACTCAGGAATCTAAATTGCAGTATGTTGTTGTAAAACAGTCAAATATGCAATCCAGCTAATGTGCACATGTTTCACAAACAGTGACACCAATGTCTGTTGTGTATGCATAATTTGTACTGAAAATGGGAAACAAATACTGCAACATGTCATAATAAAAGTACTGTTCACAAAAATATGTACTAGACAGAAATGTCACAAGCAGCGCACAATCCCTCCCCAGTAGCTCAGTCTGATAAGGATTAAGCCTGTAGTTCACTTTGGCATACACACCAAGGTTCAGATCCAGGGACTGCCACTAACATCTGAGTTTGGTTCTACAGTTGTAAACTGCAATTGAAATAGAAAACGTAATGTACTGCAACACATGCATTTTCCATACAGGTCACACAGGTAAAGAAATCGGAATAGAAATACTAGTATGATGTGTATAATTATGAAAGGTGTATAATTGCTGTGTTGATCAGCCCCAGTCCTACAAATAGATGCAAGCTAGACATTCACACTCTGCAGTCTGTCCCAGACAAGCTCCTCAAATGTCACGCTGTCATGGATAGTTTCCCTAGTTGCCAAGAAACCTACACACAGAGAATGCCACAGTGGATGTATGTGAAAAGCACAACAAATACTCCAGGACCTGTAACTAATACGTGAATCTAAAATATGTGTAGAAACAGCAATGTAATGTGCACACAGTTCATCTGCACAGGGCCCACAGGTAAAGAAATTGGTACAGAAACAGGTTGGATGTGTATAAGTAAAGTAAGGATACAGTTGCTCTGTTGATATCTACAGCTGTTGGTGTGCTGTAGTAGCCCCATGGCCAGGTAGAGTATAAGTGTGGTCAGAATGTAGAGTAGTGAATAGTAGTGTACTGACAAATATACTTGATAGCAGTTGTCAATTGAATCTGTTCCCTTCCCCCACCACTCAACTGATCCAACCATCACACTGAAACCAACATGGGTATGTTCTTAAACAAAAATCTACTGTTGGGAATGTTGTTCCATTTGGTTTGTCATTGTTTAAACTGTGTGTGTACTAATATTCCCTGTTGAATAATCATTTGATTGCCTGCCTGACATACCACTAACTGGCATGCTGCTGCAACCCTGAATGTCATTCCATATATGCATGGGTTCTGTCTGCTATGGCACTGTTATAATTGCACTATTTTGGGTAAATGGGAATATCTATGCATGCTATTTTGACTAATGTTGCAATGTGTTGTGCATGACTGACCAATATTCCTTGTTAATTTCCACACCATAGCACATACAGGAAGGCAGATCCCAGTGGATCCACCTCTCCCACCCCACCTGCCCAAGCACCGGCTCCCAGCACGTATGAGACCCAACCCAGAACTCGCTCAGGCTTGGTCCCCTTTGCAAGTGGGCTCAGTGAGGATGTTGTTACCTGGGATGAGGTCTGTGGCATGGTGTGCAGTTTTCTCCAGATGGAGCTAGCTGACTGCCTGCATCACGTGAAGGGCAGGCTTGCTCAGCTAGAGGGGCAGGCGGTGCCTCCAGCCCAGCCTCCAGCACAGCCATCATCGGGGCTGTGAAGGAGTAGTGGTGACTGCCATCGGGTGGGGACATCAGTGCCAGTGCTACCATCTGGGAGGCTCATGAGCCTCTGATTCCCAACCACCCTCCCCATCAAGGTGTTTACCCCCCATGTGTCATACACCACCCCTGTCTGCTGTCTTGTCTGTCTGCAAATGCAGCCTCTCATACCAAACCTCCCTCACCACACTTACCTATAATCCTTCCTTAGCATCCCATTCTCACCTTAAAAAAAAAGGGTATCTGTCCCACAAAAAAATTATGTCCCATACATAGCTCTGCATTTCACCCAGAGACTTGTACCCATTACACAATCTAACCCTACCAATCATGCATATTGTATGACACCCACACACCTCCCCGTAGGGTATGAGGCTCCAAATTCTAAATTGCCCACATTGAAAGCAGCTGTTGCTGCCAAAGAAATGTATAGCTACAGTCCTTTCCTATACCCATCCTGCACATCCCTACTTGTTTATCCTCTTGTTTGTACCCCTGCTTGCCCCAATTTCACTACTTTCCTATCTCTGTTATGTTCTTTTATTTATTTGAAATTAGCATGGGTTTAAGCAGCCATAAGCATCCATAAGTGGGAGTAAGTGAAGCTGAGCTCACATAAGTGCCACTTAGCTCATCACAATCCCACATAAAGCTACTTAGAACTGCTTTAAAGTGCCTTAATCTCTCTGTTTCCAACAGTCCCTGTTCTGCCCAGCAACAAAATAATCAGCCCTTGCAAGTCCTAAACCCATGACCCTGCACAGTATAGCCAAAGGGACTTACCATTAAGCCATGTGAGATGTAAATAAATCTGATGTTGTCTCAAACATATCATGCAGCACAGTCATTCAACAGTAGGGGAAATGTATTTATATATGTAAATGTATGCATGTATGTATATATATATATATATATATATATATATATATATATATATCTATATATATATATATATATATATATATATGTGTGTGTGTGTGTGTGTGTGTGTGTGTGTGTGTGTGTATTGCGTTTGCACATTGGTTCCACACTCTGAAGCTCTCACTGCAAAACATCTGACCAAAGGCACTGTTAAGGGGGGTGAAGGGGCCCAAAAAACACCTCTTGTAATTATTGACATCATCCTTTCCTCCATAGCTGAAAAGATCTGCCTTGCAACACAATAACCAGCAAGCACTTGCAAGTCTCAAACCCAGGACCCTACACAACATAGCCACAACAAGTTAACAGTAAGCCATCTCAGCAGTACAATGTTAGGATGATATCACTAACATATCATGCAGAATAGTCTTGTCTACCCTAGGGAATGTACAATGTGGAAGCAGTAAACATTCCAATGATACAAATGCATACACACACACACACACACACACACACACACACATATATATATATATATATATATATATGTGTGTGTGTGTGGATGGATATATATATATATATATATATATATATATATATATATATATATGTATATACACAGACATACGCATATAAATATATTACTTATAGATATGTATAAGAAGAGTATATTTAAAGGGTACGCAGCATATAGAAAAGCCAGTATTCCTACAGTTGCCACCTTTTAAAATGGCCAGTGTTTGATTCTTTCATACAAAAGACAATCATTGCATGAAACATATATCCATAGACAATGCAAAGGACATGACACCACACACATTTGCATACATAAAAAATGTTTATTTGTGTACTATTTGAGTTGTATATGCCATTTCTTATAGCAGTTAGGTATTTGATATACATAATTACTGAGTAATGCAACTCTCAAACAAAACATTTGATACAGTAATCTGAAAAATAACATATGTTGCTGTCCAGGCTAAGGCCTTCAAGTAGTACAACAAATAACACTTGCCTTGAAGATAAGAACCAATCAACACTTATTAAATACAGATGTAGTTCAGCAGCCTCCAATTACACTCTGTACTCAACCCCTGGGGAGAAAAGAATTACGTTGTCACAATGAAAATGTATCTGTTACATAATGCTTACCTTTAAACATCACTATCACACTAACAAACAGAACTGTCTGTATTAGAGTAAGCTCTAGCCCACCACTGTTCCCATGGTGAAATGTATAAAAATGTACAGCCATATACCTTAATGTGTCTTAGTACTGATATTCCTCACATGTTGTAACAACCTAGGTTAAAAACAATGCATAACCCTCCCTCATAAAATGTCATACAAGGGCATATAACAGTGTTTTACATAACTGCCCTCTGGACTGTACAAGGTCACACACGTTTTGTACAGCTGTAGCCCTCATATACATGGAACTTACACCACAATTTGTGTGGGAGTCCTCAACATCACTGGAATGATAGTAGGACTGCCAGCACTATATAATGATAGGCCACTACTTAACAACCTCTTACTGCATGACATCTGGACAAAGCCTGTTATATAGGTGGAGGACAGAGGCTGGAACACAGGGCCATATTTGCAATATTGCTGTTATACACTGTGAAAGTTGCTGGTGTTGCAGGATTGCTTGCAACATACCCTTACTCAGGAAAATGAAGTCAGAAACACAAATGGATGTTGCCATGTACTGATAGCACTCAACAGAGAGAATGCCACTGATGTGTCAAGAGACAAGACCTATGTGGTGAACAGACAAAATATAAGACCCAATCACCAGGCCATCATGTGGATAGGCCCACAGTTGATAGCTATGCAAACAGACTGCATTCCATGACAAGAGCTATGCGGACATACTGCATTCCATGAAAAACTAGCATGTACACACATAACCCTGTAAAACTAGTGGTATGCAATGCATATAACAGCAATGCACTGTTTGTAGGTCTGGAATCTTATACAAATAAGTAGTTTGCCTGTGTCTGCATGCCCTG
Source organism: Protopterus annectens (assembly GCF_019279795.1). Lineage (NCBI taxonomy): Eukaryota > Metazoa > Chordata > Ceratodontiformes > Protopteridae > Protopterus > Protopterus annectens. The sequence continues at coordinate 366,278,217 of NC_056728.1, read as the reverse complement.
TTGTAAGAGGTATTGCTACCTGCTGTCTGTAACACTGCTGCCCACACACAGGAAGGATGTCTTCCATACAGGAAATGAAAAGGAACAACCCTCGCATTATGTAGTCATTTATAGTAGTGGGTTGCCATGACATTGGTAATTGAAAGTACTAAACAGCTGGCTGCATGCAATTAGCAAGTGGTGAACAGGTGCAAAGGTCATCACCTGATCATGAGCATCACCTACAAAATCCATGTTGCAACCTATTCAAACCAACTCAATCTCTGTAGTAGAGAGAGAGAGAAAAATAAAAAATAATAATACGACAAACCAAACCAAACCAAAATAAAATAAAACAAGGGACACATAAAAGTGTACATAGAAGGGAGGACAATACTAAAATAGGTATGTGAAACATGTATGCATGTAATTGAATGTAGTACTTGGTCTGTAATAATGGGATAGATGATGTGGAAAGATTTATATGTGCCATCAAGACTTGTTGCTGTAATAATGTCCTGCTGAACAGCTGCTATAGACATAGCATCTGGCACTGAGGGCAGTTGACCATATATGTCAACTGTGCAGATCACCACTGAATGACAAGATGTAAGCCATCATAGTGTGTATTCTGTACCTCAAGACATGTATATTAGTGTGGCAAATAGCTGAACGTGGAAGCAATGAGGTCATAATAGACACATGAGTTTCAGACCCAACTACCTTCAGGACAGTCATGTTAAAGTGAAATGTATCATGCACAAACTACATAGGTTTGTAATAGGCTTACCCATAATCTATCCCTACATATACTCTCCTAATGTTAGGCTGTGTCCACATGTGACACTCTTCTGTTTTGTAGCAAGGCAAAGCATTGCAGTTGTGGAGGAAGGAGATTTAGAGAGTGTGGACCTGATGTCTGAATGCACTCTCTCTCTCTCTCTCTATACATATATATATATATATATATATATATATATATATATATATATATGTGTGTGTGTGTGTGTGTGTGTGTCACACACACACACACACACACACACACACACACACACACACACACACACACACACACACACACACACACACACACACACACACACACATATATATATATATATATATATATATATATATATATATATATATATATATATATATATATAAATACATTTCCCCTACTGTTGAATGACTGTGCTGCATGATACATTTGAGAAAACATCACACATATACACATATATACAGTTGTAAGTGGGTGCAAAATGGACAGTTATGTCTGGTGTGAAATCCATGTTGGGAACACATTGCCCTTCTTTGTGAAGGTGAGAGTGGTATGTTGGGGAAGGATAGTAGGTATATTTGGGGAGCTAGGTTGGGTTGGAAGACAGACAGGACAGCATACAGGGTAGGTATATGATACATGTGGTGGGTAAACACCTTGGATGGGGAGTGATGTTTGGAAAGTGGAAGCCCATGAGCCCCTAAATGGAAACAGTTGGACCAAGGTCCCCACTTATGGGCAGTCACCACTTCACCTTCATGGCCCTGAAGGTGGCTGAGCTGAGGGCCAAGCAGGAGGAGCATGCAGACCCTGTAACTGTGTGCCAAGGGCCTCAAGATGGTGTAGCAGATCCCCCAATTCTCTGTGGAGCTCCCTATGCACCAGACCATGGACTTGGCTTCAGGTGGCAGGATCTTGTCTGTGTGTGCTCCCTGGGGGGGGCAAACACCATTCCCTGAGGTGGTTCCACCTGACGGTAGTGCAGGACCAGCAGATGATAAGGTCCCGGGGTGGGTAGCAGATATGCTGTGGCCTGGTAACATGACCAGATGAGGTAGGAGAGGTGGTTCTGCTGGGAACAACCTTCCTAAACATTCTACTGTGTCTCAGTTATAGAACATATGTGGGTAGTAATAGTTCACACAATCCAGGATTACTTCTAACAGATGCATAGATACCCCCTTAACACAAAACACCAGATTTGGAGCAGTTGCACAGGAAACAGAACAAATGCATATATGGAACCATAGTGGCCCTTACAATGGCATGCAGGTGAGATTGTTAGCAACAGGCCACCAATGATAGTGTTTCAAAATGTAACATGACTAGAAACACTTTGCAATATTTACCAAAAACCACAATCAGTCTGTAGGGAGACTGCAACCACAACAGTTTAATATAAACGTCAGTAAATTGCATATACAATGTTTTCATCAGAGTTGATCCCCTGACTTCCTCAGATACACTGATGCGTTGCACAAACAGGTAATATATAGAATACAATTGTCATTAATTAAGAACCATTATTTAATTAAAATTCAAGTAAAATTTAAAGCTGTAAAACAAATAACACTCCCAGCAAGGCTATTAACCCAAAACTGTATAAAATACATACAAACACAATAATAAAATCTAATTTTTATGCTAAATATAAACCATATAAAAACTTTTATTTTATACTGAAAAAAATAAACTGATTTGTATTAATAAAAACCTTGTGGAATAGCAAATTCACAATTTAGCAGCCTTCAATTTTAGCAATGGTACAATAGATATGTTATCATTCAAACCAAGTGTTTTGTTGGCTTCCAGTAAGATTATCTTCCAGTAAGATTTGCCAATAAGTTTCCCGGTGTTCCAATCTAATCTCCCAAGGGCCTCCTCTGTTGTCCCTACATTGCAATATTTCTCTTACAATATGATATATGTCCCAACAGTAGGTTTGCTGTAAACATACCCATTGAGTTGTGTGTTGAAATTAGTGTTGCAGATATTATGGTGGGGGGAAGTCAGAGATGTCAATTAACAACTATTATATCATTGCAGTATGAGGTCCTTAGAACTTTTTTCCTCTTTATGTCTTTCAGGTACCATGTCTAGAGAGCAGCATCCAGTTTATGTGATCATCCACTACCTGGTGCAGTACAACCAAACTCTCTTTGGCCGTACAGCCCAAGATTTGCAGGAGAGGACTGCCCTGTGGAATGAGCTCATCCACAGGGTAAACAATGTCAGCCTGCATAACCACAGTTATGAGCAGGTCTGACATCACTGCACTGACCTCATCAGCCACACCCATCAGAGTGCTGCTGCAGTTAGGAGGGACCAGCTAACCACAGGGGGTAGTCATGCCATCCAGCCCCCCTGACGCATGCTGAGGAGCTCCTCGGCAGCCTCGGGGCACCTGTGCTCCAGCAATGCCAAGACCCAGCTGATAGCATTGAGGAGGTGGTTGCTACCCACAGAATGGATAAGGAGCATGCAGGTAAGGCCACAGGGCACATCAGTAGACCACTATTGCTTATCCATCTGCATCTGTAAAATTTCATCATGCATATGTGAGATAAAATATATATAGTCTGTTGCTGCAGTGTAGTAATGAACAGATGTGCATAATCTGTATTATGTGGGTTTGTATTGTTGCTGTACTGAAATGCTGCTCCCACCCTGTACCAATGCCACAGGTGGGGCTACTGATATAACATCTCTCACACAACTATGTAGGTCCCTCTGGTATACCTCTGGGGCAGCAGTATGTAGCTGGTGAGTATGGTGTTTGTTGTTCAGGTATGCCAATACACCAGCCATGTTATGGCCATGGTATCTGCCATGCACATTTAACACACCTACCCATGATGCATGCTGAACATGTTCACTTATTGTTGCTGTTAACTGCACTGCATCACAGTGGTCACCATGGTGGCATATCTGAAGGGTATGTAAGAGTCCTGCAATATAACAAACAACCTGTCATTGCAAGATGTGTGCACATAGATGAACATAATGGTGGGAAAAATGACCAACAGTAGGAACATGTCCGAAACATCACTGTTATACAGTGCTACAACAGTGTATATACCACTATTACAATGGCAACTGTTACAGATCTACACAACAGCATATTGCAATACCACATTCTACAACCCTTACAACCTGTAATGTGATCCTAACATGAGCAATGAATGTGTAATATGGAATACTGTTAGGACAGCAAATATGGGGAATACATATCTTAACAAACACTAGATGCATATGTGTGGACACACTCCAAATAACATATCGTAGAAGGAGATTTTACAGTACTGACAGCAATCACTCTTCATGAGTATGCACCTTCCATCAAGTACAGGTCCCTAATGTCACACCAAAAAATGGTCTGCTGTCCAAGATGTATGCCCATGGCATTTGCCCACTCACCTGCAACAGAGGCAGCCGTGGCTTGCACACATCTTGCAAGCCATGGAATGGATCCCATATCCAGCAGGTAGCATGCAGGAGTGGGACATGTAGCCTTACCTAACCATTGCATTATACCATGGCAAACAGTGCAGACAGTCATGTATGTGATGCGGAAGTATGGGACAACATTAATGTAGAAAATAAACAGATGGCCATCCAAGACAGATGACGACACATGCTGAAAACTGGTCATGGAGGCTGCCTAGAAACATGCCACAACACTGAGGGATTTGCAGGAATTTCTAGCAAGTACTGGCTGTGCAGTACCTGTGTCGACAATTGCCTGGACTCTGCATAAGTGTGGCCTATGGGTTAGGGTAATCAGATGGAAAAGTTGTTCCACAAGAAACATCAGCCAGGGCTCTCTACAGGTAGCATATGCATAACATCAAAAGTCCCCCAAAGACATGTGTTGCAATGTGTAATGGTGCACGAAGACCAAGTTTGAAACCTACAGACAGTATCAACAAAGATACATGTGCTGCACAAGCAACACCTCACTCCATCTTAGGCCCGCCATCCCCATCTGTACCTTGATGGTGCCAGTGTACACCTGTATGTTTGCCATTCATTAGCAGGGAGTAGGCTGGTACACATGGTGTTCTGAATTTGGGACACTGCAAAATGGCACTCGTGTGGCTCATAGTTGTCAAGCATCTGCAAAAAGTCTGAGGATGGGGAGGGGTGTCATCCTGAAACACAACAGTGGACTGAAGCAGATATCCAAAGCTCACTAAGAATGGCTGTATCTGCACACAGTCAAGGTCATGAATTGTGGCAGACATTACCCTGACTCCTCAGCAATAGTGAAGGCACTGTGTGACCTCCAAGGGCTGTGCACATGAGATGACCATGCAATCTGGCAGAGTTGGGGGACATTTGTAGGACAGAGTGACCAAATACTGACAAGTACAGATGGGCCATGCTAGTATACCCCTTCCAGGAATAGTGACTGCTATACTACACTTAACAGTTGATGCAACAAACCATCATGGTAAGGGTGTGGACACTTAATCACCCATATATTGTATGCATCTCAATCAGCATCTGCAACACTAACATATTTATTTGATACTGCATTTTATTGCACAGGTCATGTGTCACATATCAGGTTTGTGTAATATTAACATATGCAGTATTGTGGCCCCATGGTATATCAGGGAAGAGGGTTCCATGTCAGTAAGGGTGTGTACACTCCTCATAGACACAGTAAGCTCTGAAGGTTGTCAATGTAATTATATTTTATTTCTCATACATGCACCGCTGATGATGAGATCTGCAAATCAGACATCAGGCGTTCACTATTGACATATGTCTTCATATAATCCCAGGTATGTGTTGGACGAACACATAGTGGCTGTGATCAGCAGAACAAACATAACTGACACACATATACACATTCAGGAATGACATGTACACCTGTGAGGTATGGTGCACAGTACATGCCAGGGTGCTGAACTGGTGCACAGCAATACTGTGTACATGGGTGCAGTGTGTTCCAGGGGAAGGGGCTTCACCTACTAACACAACTCATGCATCACAGAGATGTATAATGTTGGTAACATGGATTGACTATAGCTGCAGTGGATGCTGATGAGTGCCATATGTCATGCATGTTGACAGTTGTGTAATGAGAGGTCTGTGTGCAATATCTTTGTGCAACCTTACCTGTAAGTGTGTGTGTGTGTGTGTGTGTGTGTGTGTGTGTGTGTGTGTGTGTGTGTGTGTGTGTGTGTGTGTGTGTGTGTGTGTGTGTGTGTGTGTGTGTGTGTGTGTGTGTGTGTGTTTGGGTATGTGTACAGATAGGCAATAACATACAGGTCTTAAAGTGCGTTTCTTATTTTCCCTTCACAGGTGGCGAGGTGGGTCAGGGTTCCTCCTGCAGGCAAACTGATGTTAGTGTCCATACAGACTCTGACAATGATGATAGATGTGGTGATGCATAGGCAGGGTTGTCAGGGGCTGAAGCTGTGCCATCAGTTGACATCCCATTGTTATCCACCCCATCCCCACACACAGTCACATTACCTAAACATACCCCATCACCAGTGGCCATAGATGGGGGACAGTTGGTGGGTGGTACCATGGGACAGGACAATCTGTTGACTATGGACACAGCAGCCATAGCCGGATGATGGCCGAGGCAGATGTACAGGGGTGCTCATAGGAGAGCTGCTGGTCATCATGCCCCTGGCAGAAGTGCCACAGCAGGTGTCACCAGACGTATGCTTTAGGCCATCATGGAGGCACAGGCATGAATGGAACGTTATACCAGATAAGGTGTGAGGCTCCAGAGGGCTACTCATTTTGTTGTTATTGACAACATCTGTGATCTTGCAGGTGCCCACCATTATTTTGAAGAGGTTCTGGATAGATGGTTGGTTGAGATGTTGGGAATCCTCAACCGTGCAATTTCTGTGCTTGAGCATATGGTGGCAGTAGTGCAACAGCCACGTGGACATAGGTCATCAACACCAACAGGTGGAGGTCAATATGGACATGTAACAAGTCAGAGCCACTCCCATAGTGGCAGTAACAGCACCAGCACTGCAGGGGAGGTGCTGTCCACACCACAACATAGCAGGCCATGTGCATGTGGCCCTGGCCGGTCCCAAGAGGGACCTGGATCCAGCGGACATATGTCTTCATCAGGGGAGAGTACCATATCTGGCCTTGTACTTGGTAGTGCCAGTGGAACCCCTGGCAGGCACAGTTCTCTTGTCCATGGCCAGAGATGGTGAACTGCACACCCTGCCATGTATGGTCTGCAGCTGTCCAACAAACCCCTGCATAGGGCAGCCACATGGCAGAACTCTGCATTCATACCTACACACACACATCAGCAACACAGCTAGGGCAACCCCATACATACACACACCACATCTGCACAGCCCAATTAATAATAAAGCCCCTAACACACACACATGTGATGTTTCATAAACAGCTCAGCTTAGATCTCTGGCAAACCCACAACACACCCTGTGCACATGATGATACCCATACCACATCTCTGTATCCATAACATCGATTCAGGGACAGGCTAATATGGTTCTGACACACAGGTTGAATGTACTAAGGTGTATCAATGTAATGCTGTGTAACATGTTTTCAGCACTAAATGTTAATGCTTACATGTCAGGATGTATAGCTGTCCAGCCATGATGCATTATAGCTGTTTTTAACACTGACTGACTGTGGTTGCAATAATGTATTTCGTTTGTGTTGTAGGTGTCTATGTGTCAGCAGGATGTTGGTCTGCTGTTGTTTCCTATAAGGGGTATGGCACTGTGGTGGCACCTTGACTGTGCCATATCCTGGGTAAAGCTGAAAACAAATTATGGGTCTGTATAACAGTTACTGCATATGAGTGCATGGTGGCTGATGTCAGCATCCCTTCTACAGTGGACAATGGTAAGTGTACTGGGTGGTATACACCACATGTTTGTGTATAACACACACACACACACACACACACACACACACACACACACACACACACACACACACACACACACACATACATAGGCATTGGTGTTGATGCAAAACACAGAGAATACTGTAAACATGGATGTATGTACTTTTGCAGGGAACCCATTTTAGCATATGTAATTCCACCAAGGCAGAATAGGCCCAACATCACACTGGGATATAATCAGTCTGCTAGTTTAATGTCATTGACAATGGTACTGCCAGGGTATATGTCCCTGTCCCCAATATAGTGCAATTCTCGAATTGATAAACATAGGTGTGCTGGTGTGGGAGGTACAGCCTTACACTTTGAAGGGTGTGGGGTGGTGTAGAACCACAGATAGTGTGATTGACAACTACTTTTTATTTTATTTTATTTATTTTACATTTGTTAACCGGGCTAGTCCAACTGGATACATGTCCATTTTCAGTGGAGGCCCGAGGAGAAAAGCTCTGCTATCTAATACATGGTTAAAAAACAGTAAATACACAATAAACAATGATTGTAAATAAAAAAAAAGGCAAGAAATAGTAGTAGGAAGTTACATAAGAGGGGGATAGAGAGGCAAGGGAGATATGTAGGAAGAGCTATGGAAAAAGAAGGAGAGAAGAATTAAGATAAATAAGAAATTTAGCACAAGTGTTATTTGTGAAGTGTGTTATATAGTTGAGATAGCCATATCTCAGGTGGAAAGGAAGAATAAATAGTAGGTAAAAAGGTTATAGCAGGAGAGTGGGAGGTCGAAGAGGAGCAAGATCAACTTGGATTGATGCAAGAGCAAAGCCAGTGTTTAGTAAGAAAGAGTTTCAGTTTGGTCTTAAAAAGAGTAATGGAAGTCTGGGCTGTAAGGTCTGGTGGAAGTTGGTTCCAGATTTTACCAACTGAGTTAGAAAATATGGAGTCCCCTGCTGTATTTTTTGAAAGAGCAGTTTGAATCTGAATTTTGTTAGAAGAGCGTAGAGCTTTTAAGTTGTTGTAGGGTTTTATAAGGGTAGAGAGCATGGGTATGTTATAAGGGTGGTAAAGGGCTTTGTGGGCAATTGTCAGCTGATAGTACTGAATTATGTGAGGTAGTTCCAGCCAACCGAGTTTAGAGAGGTTCCGACAGTGATGAGTGTTATATGGAGAGGCAGTGGCAAATCTAGCAATGCTGTTATAAGTTATTGTGAGCTTATTAATATTATGCTTTGAAAGATTAGTGTAAATGGGGGAAGCATATAGTAAAGTAGAGATAAGATGTGTTCTTGCTATAGTAGTTCTAGCTTCCGGTGATAGGAAAGTTCTGATTCTGTAGAGGGAACCTAGCTTTCGATTGGTTGCTTTTATAGTGGAGTTGATGTGACAATCAAATTTTAGAAGGTTGTCAATAGTAATAACCAATAGTTTGGTAGTTTGGTCAGGCGAGATAAGGGTGCCGTTATTAGAAGAAATAGTAAAATTAATAGAATGAGACAGGTGAGTGGGTAAGAAGATGAGGAGTTTAGTTTTCTTTGGGTTCAAGAGAAGACAATGATTGGAGAACCATTGCTCAATAGTAGTGAATGTATTTTGGGTTAGGTAGTGAAGGTCAGATTGGTTTGTGGCAGAGCAAATGATGGTGGTGTCATCAGCATACTGTATACAAGTAGATTGGGGGTGGCAAGATGCAAGTCATTTATGAAGATGGAAAATAAAAGAGGACCTAAGATGGAGCCCTGAGGGACTGCTAAAGTGGTAGGGAGTAGTTCAGAGACATTGTTGTTCCATAAAACAGCTTGTTTTCGGTTTTGAAGATAGGAAGTGAACCAGTATAAGGCTAGATTGTCGAGAGAGAGTGTTTTTAAGTGGTGTAGGAGGAGTTGGTGATTAACCATATCAAAGGCTTTAGACAAGTCTACAAAGAAAGCTGATGAAAGAAGGTTGTTATTCCGGTTAATATTAATGGAGTCGATAAAGGATAATAAGGCTGTAGTGGTGCTATGGTAAGGCCGAAAGCCATGTTGGCAGTTAGCGAGGAGATTATTAGATAGAAGGTGATTTAGTAACTGTTTGTGGATGCATTTCTCCATTATTTTTGCAATAGGAGATAGTAGTGCTATAGGGCGGTAATTAGAGTAGTCGAATGAATCACCCCCTTTGAAGAGGGGGATGATATGTGAGATTTTCCAGAGTGATGGTATAGTGCTTTCCTTTATAGTTTTGTTAATAAGTATAGAGATAGGGTAGGCAATAGCTTTGGCACCTAGCTGTAGATATTCGGCAGGAAGTTTGTCAGCTGAGGGGGTAGAAGATTTAAGTTTTAGTAGTAAATTAAGAATATAGGAGGTGGGTATAGGTTTAAGTTGCATAAGAGGAGGAGTGAAGCTTGGGCTATCTAATAATGAGGGGTTGGGGCTTTGTTGGTTGGCCAGTTTAAGTATTGTGGATGTGAAAAAGTTATTAAAAGCATTAGCTGTTTGTAAGGGGGAGTCAGGGCAAGAGTCAAGTGGATTAGGAGTATCAACTTTTCCGGGGGAAAGAAGTGTGTTAATAGATCTCCAGAATGTTTGTGGATGGTGGTGGGGGGATTGCTGTAGCTGAGTGTAAAAGTTCTTTTTATCTTTTATAATGGCTAACTTTGTCACGTTCCTTTTTTGTTTGTAGCTGAGGTGATCAATTGGGTCTTTGGAGGTCTGCCACTGAGTCCAGGCCTTATTTCTATTACGGATTAGTATTTTAGTGTTGGTTGTCAGCCATTGGGCTGTTTTATTTTTCATGCGAATAGATCGCATGGGGGCATGATGATCTAAAATAGTAAGAAAGGTTTGGTTAAAGTGGTTAACAGCGTCATCTATTGGGAGAGTTTTTAGAGGAGACCAGTTAACTAGGCTAAGTTCATTTTGAAACTGATGAAGGTCAAAATGTTTTTGCTGCAAGCTAAGCGAATTAGGGGAGGAATTATTAGGTGAGTTTTGTGCCTAATGATGTATGTGAGAGAGTGGTCACTAAGGTCATCAGGGAGGGTACCTGTTGAATATTTTTGTTGTGGGCTATTTGTAAGGATCCAGTCAAGTATGGTATCTTTGTTGTTATTCTTGTTTGTTCTAGTAGTTGACTTAATGGTTTGGTGGAATCCATGCAGGTTGATAAGGGTTGATGGATTAGTTTGGTTACATACATTCCAATCAATATTAAAGTCCCCTAGTAGGATAGTTTCTTGAAGATGAGTAGTTGAAAGCCAGTTAAGTAGGTTTTCTAATATGGGGGGGTTGTTGCCTGGGGGGAGATAGGTGCAGATAATGTTGATAGTTTTGTGAGGGTTAAGGGAGAGTTTGGATATAATAAGTTCAGCGTTAGTATCATAAGGAGGGGTTTGGGCTGATTTATTTACATTCAGTCCAGATTTAAAGAGAATAGCTACTCCGCCTTTTTTATTAAGACGGTCTTGTCTAAGGATGTTATAGCCAGGGGGGATGATTTCATTATCTTTTATTGAGGGTTTGAGCCAGGTTTCCGTTAGACAGAGAATGTCAAATTGTTGGACTTCTAGAAGGGCATGTAGAGCTGGAAGTTTGTTGCAAATGCTGCGGATGTTAAGATGAGCTATCTTCAGAGATTTAGGAGTTTTAGAATGTGGTGTAGGTGAGGTTTTCCTTTGTTGGGAGTTAGGGGATATTGTGGAGGTTTTTGGGCCTGGTTGTTGAGGTGGATGTCCCCATCAATTAATGATAGACTTTGAATCAGGTGAGTTAGTTGTATGGGCTTGAAGCAGTACAAGTGTTTTGTATGTCTAAGAATAAGGTATTTAATATGTGAGAGACGATGATATTTAGATTAAAGATATGAGTTGCAATAAGTTAGACTAAGATGTATTGTGAGTGTAGATGATGGGGTAGCTAGAGTGTGTCCATGGGGAATGTTAACAGATGGATTTAGAGGTAGCTCATAGAAGGTTATTAGGTAGGTAGAGAAAAGAATAGTTAGAAAAGTTAGTAGTAGGGGAGGTAGATGAGTGTAGGAGATATTGAGAAGGGAAAGGGACAATATAAAGTAGGTAAGTGTACAAGTAGAGAGGGTGGGTATGGGAGGGGATATGTGTGGAATGGGCGGGGAGGTGTAAGTTGTGATAGGCTACAGAATATGGTGGGTGTGGTTATGTTGGAATAAGTGTAGAGGTCCTAGGGGCGGGTGGGATTTGGGGTCAGGGAGAGGAGCGGAGTGAGCCCGCAGGGCAAACGGAGCGGGTAGACACAAGAGAGAGAAGTTCTGCAGGAAACAATCAGAGAAAGGGAGAAAAAAACAGGTAAGTCAGTGAGTTCGAGAAAACAATATGAGTAAGATATGTAATGAGAAGAGGTAAAAATGTAGAGGATATAGAGTGAGAGGAAAACAGGTAAGGTAAAAGAGGTTAGGTTAAAAAGCAGATCAGGAAGAAGCTTTCGATAAGAAAGTGTAATGGAGGCAGAAGATAAGCAGGGGTGGAAGAAATGGAGAACACAGGAGAACTATGATAGAGGTGCCCCTTTGTGGTAGGATGTATGGTTACAGGAACAGGCAGTAAAGCAGAGGACTAGGTACAAAAGGGGGAGGGGGAAGGAGAGTAGTATGCTAACAATTAAGGATAGTTGAGGTAGATAAAGATAGAATTAAAATGGAGGTATCTAATGTGGAAAAGGGAATATGTAGGCTGCAGGAGGTACTGGAGGGTTGCTTAACCCGAGGTACACAAATAGAGTAAGTCTGCTCTAGCAAGGAAACATAACATACTTATATTCACAAAATAAGTCGGTGCCTCTTGATAGTGTAAGTTATGGGCTCAGGTCTGAGGTTCCTTTAATCCCAGAGGGAAGGTAGGCTGGAAAGGGACTTTGCTTGAGTCTCACAGTTGACCACTTTATATTCACAAAATAAGTCAGTGCCTCTTGGTAGTGTAAGTTATGGGCTCAGGTCTGAGGTTCCTTTAATCCCAGAGGGAAGGCAGGCTGGAAAGGGACTTTGCTTGAGTCTCACAGTTGACCACTTTATATTCACAAAATAAGTCGGTGCCTCTTGATAGTGTAAGTTATGGGCTCAGGTCTGAGGTTCCTTTAATCCCAGAGTGAAGGTAGGCTGGAAAGGGACTTTGCTTGAGTCTCACAGTTGACCACTTTATATTCACAAAATAAGTCGGTGCCTCTTGATAGTGTAAGTTATGGGCTCAGGTCTGAGGTTCCTTTAATCCCAGAGGGAAGGTAGGCTGGAAAGGGACTTTGTTTGAGTCTCACAGCTGACCACTTTATATTCACAAAATAAGTCGGTGTCTCTTGATAGTGTAAGTTATGGGCTCAGGTCTGAGGTTCCTTTAATCCCAGAGGGAAGGTAGGCTGGAAAGGGACTTTGCTTGAGTCTCACAGTTGACAGCTTTATATTCACAAAATAAGTCGGTGCCTCTTGATAGTGTAAGTTATGGGCTCAGGTCTGAGGTTCCTTTAATCCCAGAGGGAAGGTAGGCTGGAAAGCGACTTTGCTTGAGTCTCACAGTTGACCACTTTATATTCACAAAATAAGTCGGTGCCTCTTGATAGTGTAAGTTATGGGCTCAGGTCTGAGGTTCCTTTAATCCCAGAGGGAAGGTAGGCTGGAAAGGGACTTTGCTTGCGTCTCACAGTTGACCACTTTATATTCACAAAATAAGTCGGTGCCTCTTGATAGTGTAAGTTATGGGCTCAGGTCTGAGGTTCCTTTAATCCCAGAGGGAAGGTAGGCTGGAAAGGGACTTTGCTTGAGTCTCACAGTTGACCACTTTATATTCACAAAATAAGTTGGTGCCTCTTGATAGTGTAAGTTATGGGCTTAGGTCTGAGGTTCCTTTAATCCCAGAGGGAAGGTAGGCTGGAAAGGGACTTTGCTTGAGTCTCACAGTTGACCACTTTATATTCACAAAATAGGTCGGTGCCTCTTGATAGTGTAAGTTATGGGCTCAGGTCTGAGGTTCCTTTAATCCCAGAGGGAAGGTAGGCTGGAAAGGGACTTTGCTTGAGTCTCACAGTTGACCACTGTCCACGCTCTCTCAACCCTGGCCTGTAATCTGGAGTCCCCAGTTATCAAATAATTCCAAGGTAAAGCCACTATACAGTGAAGATGGTCAAGTTTCCACTAGGGGCACAGAGATACAGACGCCTGACTCCAGTTAAAGGGAGTTACAATGGAAATCTTTGGCCTCTGTGATAGGTCTGCTAGGGGAAAGTAGTACAGCTGGTGATATCCTAAAGGGTTCCACTACTGTTCGGTTGACAGACAGGGTGTATAGAAGGGGTTCAGCGGTGTAGCAGGCCAACACGCTGATTTCAACAATGCAATAAAAAGTATAGGTCGTCGCAGTCCCGGTAGACAGAGCAAAATCAAGTTAACTTGTTAACTTGTTAACATAAACTGTACAGTATTGCAGCCGACTAAGCGGGTGAATACACACAACAATAACCACAGTGATGGTGGTTGTGTACACAAGATCCCCATCCAGCTATATATATATATCAACCCCAGTATCGCTGTACAGCTATACAGTGGGGAAGAGGGCATTTATACATCTACTACTAGTTTTGATGGAATGAATTTCCACAAGATGATACCATTGAAATGTTAGCATTTGCCAGTCAGTTTTTGGACAGATGACCTCCTGGGACATGTACGTTCCTCAAAATGAAATAGATCCCTTCATATATACACACACTCTTACTTGGCAACATTAAGAGTAGAAACCCTACCAAAGTACTTATCGCTACTAATGTATGTGGCCTTAATTGGACACACCACACAACTTTTAGGATGAGGTGTGTACCAGGTTACTTGTTAAATGAAGAACATCACCAGGCCTTGTACAGTATGGTAATGGGGGATGTGCTGGTTGTTTATGAACAATACATAGTGCGACATACTGTCATATACACATTGACAAACACGTAACAGCTATAGACACATCTGAGAGACCTGGGTTTATCAGTGCTAACTACCTTGTCAGTGAATCCATTCTGTTACAGAAAAGTTGTGCACAGCACATCCATCATTGGGCTGGATAGTGTAATCAGTTACCTGTATGGTTAATGGTGACAGTGGTCCCCATACAGTGGACCTTGGGACATGTACTGGGGGTACCATGGTGTAAAGACAGTATACCCAGCACCCACACCTCACATTGGATATTGTACTCACTGAAATCCATGATAATACTCTGACATACCCACAATCACACATTGACCAGGTCTTCAATATAACCCATTGTCTATCTTAAGAGTGCTACTACAGGGATATGCATCTATTGCATATGCCACAGGGATAGTAGGGTGATGGTTTGTCATGGCTCTCCTATGGTCAGCAACATCACTATCCTTTATACTGTATGGCATGGTGTATTGTATTAGGAGAATGTGGTCTCAGAATGCTGTATCCTACAAATATACACACTTGCACACATACACACACTTTCCAGGACTCAGAGGGTAACTCATGCCTATCTACCCATTTGTACAACTGTGTTGTTCTGGTACTGCAAGATCCATGTAGCCCATAGGGTGAAGAGGGTAACAAGGTACAGGTAATGTCCATTACAGCAGCAGCCATATCTAACTATGGCAATGGGGGTTGTAGGGGGTGAGAAGGCCCTCAGGGTATTATCAATTACAGATTTAAAAACACACAGACACTGTTATTCCCAGTAATGCACACTGACACATTTGCCAGTACTGGGTTCTATAGGTGCAGGTGTCCCTAGGTGTGTGCCAGGATATTGTCCATGGAGAGATGAGAAGAGCAGGGGATGTGGGTACAGTGGTATCATGCCACCTGCCATTTGTCAGCAGGCCATCTATCAACTAATGCCACGTGAGTGATCCTCAGGGTGAGAGTTAAATGCAACATCCAATCATCTGGTTGCCTCTTGCAGAGGGCCAGTGAGGTGCTCCAATGGATATATATGTAACATATATTACATAACATGGTCAGTGTCTGTCTTGGAGACCTGTACCCAAGCATGTTCTGTTGACTGTGGTAGTGTAGTTGAGGTATCCATGGCATGTAATGCATAGCGGTAGGGGGTTCCTAGCTGTGGCATTCATAACACAGCTAGGCAGACATGTCAGTGTCAGTCAAGCATAGATTGCATGTAAGCAGCCAAGTTGGATACCTGACATCTGCACATCTGTACAGATGACAGACAGACATCAGCTAGCCAACTGCCTATGCATTAGGATGAATGTTTTGACAGATAGACTCTTGATGCTGATAGGTATACCATTACTACATGACAGCAGCCCTCAATGACATGTCCAATACACACAGTAGTCTGCAGTTAATATCCACATGTCAGATCAATATCCAGTAGCAAACACTTAATGACACAGAGCTCACACACCAATAACACAGTAGCCAGGACTCAGAGTCCATCTTTGCATGCAGAGGTGTTTGGTTCTAGTACTACAATCTGCAATCTACTCCTACTTGGGAAAGCACTATTAACAGTCATAACGTAATGATACACTACTTGCAGTGCAAATGCATATAACCTGGGATACTACCTATGTATGAAACACATTCAAATGGAAAAGAGTGTTGTACAAGCCATATATACTCAGGTGTCCCAGACAGTAGACTCACACCCCTTGCTACTGTAATGACAGCACAGAGAAGCATGTTATGTACATGGAATTAAATACACTTATTAAAGATGTCATCACCCTGCTATTTTATCAGACTGGAATGTGATCACTGGTTACCAGGGCTGAGCCATGCTTAGCAGGTTTCAGCATAGCTGCAATATGAACGCTAAGCATATTTGCCACTGGTAAGTGAAGCCTACATGGTATATGCTCCTTTTCACTTAACCGTACATTAACACCGCTTACCGTTGGGCAAATCCAAGCAAACTCGATTAAAGCTGCTCAAAACAGCCTTAACCACTCTGAATCCAACAGTTCTTGTTGTGCCTAGCAACAAAATATACAGTCACTACAGGTCTTTAATCCAGAACCCTGTACAATATAGTCAGAGCAGTTAACCACTTTGCCATCACAGCTATGAGTACATTTGCTGTTTTTTCCAAAATATCTGTCAGTACACATATGGAATAGTAGTGAACAATTGCTTTGACTTCTACAATTGTGTAGTACTTGCTAGTGAAAATACTGTTGAATCAGCATGTTGTTATATCTATATAAACACATATCAGATAAATATGGTGGGATACGTCTGGGAAGGTAAATATGACACTCATGTTTTCACATAAGGTAATGGATATATATATATATATATATATATATATATATATATATATATATATATATATATATATATATATATATATATATATATATATATATATATATATATATATATATATATATATATATATAT